>NW_017805334.1:319093-327387 GCF_001891065.2 Hippocampus comes | reverse complement strand
CGCTATCCCGAGCCTGCCTCCGAGGAATAGAACTGTTGACGACATATGGCCTGATGTACCGTGCTGTTCAAGGTCATTTGGCAGAGTCCAATAAAGTTTGCACGCCTGATATTAGGCCGTGCTCGAGTGGTTAACGCAAGCACCGAGCAATGATTGTAGCCTAACTGCATGCGTTTGTGACGGTGATTACGCTGCTCATGTCTGCTTGTTCAAACCCCCCCTGAGAAACGGTCTCAGTGTCCCCAACATTGTCAGCTTTATCGTTCTTCTCAGAGATTGACGCCCCCAAGAACCTGCGCCTCCTCTCCAAGACCTCCACCACCCTGGAGTTGGAATGGGACAACAGTGAGGCACAGGTAAGCTCCCTGAGCACTCCGCCCGCCGGTCGTTGGAGGACTTTGTTTATGATGTTCCCGAAATATGACACTTTGAAGTTACAAATGACACATGTTGTAAGAAATACTCCATTACCACTATAGTTACTGTGGATATTAAAAAAAATTGTAAACAAAAGCTCAAATGCTAGGCTTTTGGTCATGTAAAATTTAAGCTCAAGTTAAATTGTTTGGAAACTTTTTCCACTATTCATGTGACCAATAGTGAAGAGCAATCTTGTATTTTCCGCAAACATAATTTTTGGGAATAAGGTCAAAAAGTTCAATCTTACTTTCACTGAACCATAACAAAATCTCCCAAACAGCTGAAGGGAATTGTGTTGTAGGTGTCTGCTGAATCCTTATAAGAGGGTGTGTATGCTGGATGCCCCCTTGAAAATGTTCCACTGTGCATGCCATCATACTATATAATCTATATATTCACTCTGTGTGTGTGTGTGTGTGTGTGTGTGTGTGTGTGTGTGTGTGTGTGTGTGTGTGTGTGTGTGTGTGTGTTTTACTTTCTTGATCGTAGTCTTCCATTTTAAGATGAAAATAAACCGAGAGTGATCAATAATTGTAATCTACTTAATTATTTGCATGTGGAGGTGGAAGCCTACCAGGTGGTGTACAGCACACTGGCAGGAGATCAATATGAAAAAGTCATCGTACCAAGAAATGAGGGCGCAACCACGAAGACCACTCTCACCGGTAAGTGGGGAGAAATTGGCATCAACAAACCCTTGGGTCCTTTGCGCAACGATTTTGCTGTATTTGTTTTTTTTCCACGTTATCCCGGCTCACCTGCTGTGTCGAGGGAAGTATTTTACATGCCAGGGTGGCGTCCGCCGCGTGGCTGCTCACAACTGATTGTATTTGTCCAGGGGCTTGTTGGCCTGGGGGCGTATTGGAATCAAGAAAATTGGGAAGTTTGTTATTTTGTGCAATCAATGCTTGAATAGCTTTTTAAGAAGAATTATTTTCTCTCTTTTTGCAAACATTTTTTTGACTTTTTACATTTCCATTGTGTTTGCTTCGGCATGTCTGTGGCTGATGTTAATTTCATTGATGGTGTTTCAGATCTGCTGCCTGGCACGGAATACGGTATCGGCATTTCTGCCATGAGAGGCAGCAACCAGAGCACATCGGCTACTATGAACGCCAGAACCGGTGGGTGACTTTATCTCATCAGTGTGGGGGAAGTGCTAATATCCAAATTGTAATTTTCACACAAAGGCAGTGGACTGCATCAGATTTTATTGCCTCTTGTCTTCTTCAGGCCAGAAACATTTGGGACATTTCTCGTATATTTGCACATTGACATTTCCCTCATAATTTTTAAAAAAGTATGCCTATGCTTCTTCGTTGGGCCAGGTCTGGACGTGCCTCTGGATCTTACTGTGACGGCATCTACAGACAACACCATCACCCTGGTGTGGGGAATGGTCCAGGGCCCCATTGACTTTTACAAAGTCACCTTTACGTCCTCCTCGGGCTTGACCACTGAGGTGAACGGCGGCAATCACTTCTCAAATATTAATTCAGGATATACTTTGGGATGCACATGCAGGTAAATGTGTGATTGTCATTTTATCTCACATTTTCTTTGTGTTCCAGCTGACAGTGCCAAGAGATGAAACCACCACCACTTTGAGAGAATTAGAGCCCGGGACTGAATACACCATCACCGTGGCAGCCAAGAGGGGGAGACAGCAGAGCAACGTGGCTTCCATAGATGCCTTCACAGGTAGGACTGACGCGTAGTCTGAAGAGCGCTTCCCATAGTGGTCCCTGTACCACTTTGAACTATTTCATCCGCTCACCCAATGAGTAAGGAACCAGATCGATAAGCATTACGGATAATGTCATCGGAATGGCTAAATTATAATTCCCATCCCTAATCGTGGATCTGGTGTGGCACGAAGACCGATCTGTTTGAGGCAGCATCGTGCCATAGACCAAAGAGAAAGAATACAGTCGAAAAGATCGATTTAGCCCTGCCTTACCATTATGTGCCACAAGATGGCGGCGAGGCTCTTCTGTCTTTTAAACAAAGCTATGTCACTCCCCAGTAAAGCTCCTCTTCTAACTTCAACGCTGTTCCTTGGTGCCAAATGGCGAATTTACGAATGCCAAACTAAGAATTCGCTGTAGTAGAAGTAGAAATTTCGTATCTGGTAACGACATAGCATTAAGCAACTCCTCTTGTTATTTTTGTCGTAGCGAATGATTTGTGAGACACGTAACGGATCCGCGTGTGAGCTCATTCCGTTTGATGTCTCAATCACGGAGCCCATCCATTGGGCAAAACTCCGTGCTGACTACCCACACACATAACGATGCGCCTTTGGGAATATTTATTTGGTTTAACATTTCTGTTTTTTTGAGACGCTACTTCAAAAAATGGTGTCATTGCTAAGCTATATCGCTTTTGGGGGCATTCGACAATCAAGGCTTTGCTAATCGAAAAGGGACAATGCTTAAAATCACCGTGATTATTGAGACTAAGCTGTCTTCTAATCAGGCAGTTGGGATTCTTTAAAAACGCAGAAAGTTATATAGCTGGGAATGAAAAAAAAATCCCGCGGAGTCCAGTGGTGAGTTTAATGACCATAAGGTGAGACATCCTTAAAAATGAATGCAGGTCCATTACAAGGAGAGTTTAAAGAGACTATTAGTAGATCTAAAAGATCGCAGCCCGCTAATGAGCTGGTTTCACATCGCCCCAATTTGAAATTAATCTTTTCATCTTACGACAGGCATGTGTCGGTTTCTTCAGTCACGCCACATTTCCTCCTCTTCTACCTGTATTTTGTTTCTGGGAATTTCTTCCACCTGGTCCATCATAATCTTTCTTTCTATTTTTTTTTTTTTGCCCATCTACACCAGCGGTAAGCATTTTTTAGGTCCAAAAGCACCTTTGATTTGACTTTTCAGCATCAAAATGATGCACTGAAGCACTTGCCTTTTTCTTCTCATCATCCTCATCTTGATCTCGTCATTCTTCATCATAGAAATGACTGTTGTCATCGTCATGGCCACCACCATCGTCCGCAGTCGTCATCGTGATGTGCGACTTCATCATTTGGTGTCGTCCGCGACTAACAGCGCTCTAACCGTCGGGCATTGGGAGAGAAGACAGGATGATAAGATGGAAGATCGGCCGGATGGAAAAAGTTAATTGGATGTCATCTTTTCATCCACTTCACTAGTAACGTCGAATTATGGGTGCCCAAGTGAGCTCATATTAAAGCAAAACACGGGATTTTCTCTTGAACCGCATTTTCAAAAGCTTGATGTTATTTTTAAGATTGATCAAGCGCAACAAGTTGAGAGCTGCGTGACGATATAACCTTCAAATTAACTGGACGGTAAATATAAGACGCGCTGACTGGAAGCGGCCTCGTGTTCATTCACTTCATCATTAGCTGTCCAAGTCATCCATTTTGACAGCAACATCTGCTACCATCATCGCTTTTGCCATTTTCTTTTCGTGATCAATCCTATCACAACTTCATCTTTATGGCACATAATCCAATTAGCCTCTCGTCTTCATGAGCGATTAAATCATCAAGTGCACATGACTCTGTGGTCCGCCTGATTGAGATTGCGCCCAAGGCAAATTGTGCCAGCCACTTCCATCCATCACCACCACCACAGCTTCTCCGTTTCCATCCTTTGACAACACCTTATTTCTTTCTACGCTTGTCCCTGCTTCCCTCCGCACTCGGAGACTCTCCCGTGACATTTCGTCCATATTCCTCCAGGGATCAGGCCCGTTTCCCACCTCTACTTGTCCGAGGTGACTTCCGACTCAGTGCTAGTGGCGTGGAGCTCGCCGGCACCGCCTGCTGATTTCTTCATTCTCAGCTACAGCTCAGCTGACGGCACCGACACCTCTAAGGTGACCTTGGAAGGCTCCAAGACGAGGTCGCTGGTGCAAGGGCTGCTTCCCTCCACTCAGTATACCGTCAGCCTAATCACAATACAGGGGGATGTCACCTCTGAGCCTATTACGGCGTCCCTCACGACAGGTGAGCAGCCCGATTGGACGGAAAAGTCTCGGTCGGGGCACAGGGAATGCTTGACACTCCTGCTGGCCCTTAGCGAGCCTCACTCACAAGCGTAGCGACAGCATAGGAACAAAAACGTGAATGACGACGTTTTTGACTTGCAAGTAGTGTTTAAAAAGCGTCAGAGCAAAATTTGAAAACGACGGAAAAGTCTCGGTCGGGGCACAGGGAATGCTTGACATTCCCGCTGGCTCTTAGCGAGCCTTACTCACAAGCGTAGCATCAGCATAGGAACGTGAATGACGACGTTTTTGACTTGCAAGTAGTGTTGAAAAAGCGTCAGAGCAAAATCTAAAAAAGATTGCAGATTTATTTTTTTGAAATGACGTATTCAGGTAAGAAACGACATCCAGCAGAATCAATACGGTGTATCCATGTTTTGTGTTTTACAAAAGTACTTAACAATATCAATGATTTTGTATGTACAGGTACCCTAGTCTAAAAAGCGAAGCGTGCCGAGTCTCTGTTCCCAAAAGTTCAGTTAATTATTAATCCTTTCATGCACCCTGTAACCTGACAATATGATGAGCAGTCCACTGTAGTCACCGCTGTCCCTGGAAGGGTTTATGTCATTATTTCCTACCCATCGACGCTGTTTGTTACAGGTACCCTAGTCTAAAAAGCGAAGCGTGCCGAGTCTCTGTTCCCAAAAGTTCAGTTAATTATTAATCCTTTCATGCACCCTGTAACCTGATAATATGATGAGCGGTCCACTGTAGTCACCGCTGTCCCTGGAAGGGTTAATGTCATTATTTCCTACCCATCTATGCTGTTTGAATTATTCCGCAAAGCATTTCTTTCCTGACATACTCCACCAAATAGTTCCACGTATTTACCTTCGTCACTGTTACATCCTGTGATTTTTAACTCCCGTTAGTGGTGGTGATCTTCGGGGGAAGACTCTTCCTACAAATGCAGAAGCATCCGCCGAGGCATTTCATACGTTATCATAAACGGTCTTACGCCGAGCATATTGAAATGTGAATCACTGCAGACATTTTAGTCAGAACTTTTTTTTTTTTTTTTTTTGGAATTCGACACCTTTGCCGTCTCGAAGGGAAGCTTCATTAAATACTGAACAACGCGTGCAAAGGTTCACCTTTACCAAAGCAAACGCAATTAGTAAGATAGCCGTACCCGAAGAGGCGCAACTTTCACAAAGGAGCCGCCGTTTTTCCAGCCAAGTGGAAATGAATTCCTTTCAAAGCCAGGAATGATAAATTAACCCCTCTTCTCATGAATACTCATCATTATTCTTTTAATTTGAAGTGCTGCTGCTTTCCCGAAGCAGGAGATAGAAGTGCTTAAATCTCCTCCTCATCCCCCCCCCCCCCTCATAGTGTCTTTTCGTCGACGCCGTTAATAGTTAAGTAACTGCCATCGGGTGACTTGTTTGCTCGCATTGTGTCGGCCGTAACGTTTTCCGCAGTCGCTCGATAGCTATCCCTGGAGACACGGGTAAACAAATTGTCAGCGGGGCGGGGGGAGAAATATCGTAACGGGTTTAGCGGTGCTCCCTCTCTTGTCATTTTCATTGTGTTTCTTTTGGCAGGGCTGTGGATTGGTCCTTTGAATATCTGCTCAGCCGGTTGACACTTTTGTTCATGCTCAATGTAGTTTGAGCGGTCATCGTTCTCTGACAGAAATGAGCATAGATAGATGTCAAATGTGTTCACGCAAGTTCTCTTTTGAAACAAACGAAGCAGCAACGCATACTAACGGCATAAAAACTAAAAACAAAAGTTGGAGGTCGGGTGACTCATAGATTAATTGACAACTCATGGATGATAAGATAAGATAAGATCAGAAAACCTTTATTGGTCTCACAATGGGGAAATTCCCAATTCACAGCAGCAAAGTTATGAAAGGAAGAAGTAGAACAAAATATAGGAGCTGCTGTCAAGGCAGCCACTCTCATGGCTAATCAGATGAAGCTGTTATTTTTGATCATTGATAAATTGTTGGGAGCCCTTGTTTACTTTTTACTTTGCTTACCGTATTCTTTGATTTCTGTTGTCGTATGCAAAAGCACGTTCATGATCTTGTGTTGAATCAAATCAAAATCACCTGCTTTCACGTTGGAAAACAATGATCGGCCATTTTGACGATTTTCTGACACGTTACGGACCGAAATGAATCGATTCATTGGTCCGGACGTTTTCTGTAGTCTTCTTGCTTTTAATAACGCCGCATCTCTCCCAATAAACCTGAGCGCTGCTAAATTTGGACGTTCCTGGAAACAGTATAAACCCCTACAAGCACAGAATCGCAGTAAATTCCCATCCTGGAAACTCAACAACAACTGCAAAGTCCACCAACAAATGTGACCGAAGAATATCACGTGTTCGACGATAGCGTGAAGCGTTTGGTGTCACAGGTCGTCTATCCATGGTTGTGGTTCTAACTAAACTGAATTATGCTCTAGGTATGGACCCACCCAAGTTGATGACCGTGTCGGCCGTGGCTGAAGACATCGTGACCATTTCGTGGATCAAACCACTGGCTCCATTTGAATATTATAAGCTTTCCTACCAGTCAGCCAGAGGTATTTAATTTCTCAGATTTTAATATGATTGCCTTTTGCCAATGAATCTTAATTCTAACTTTCAATTTGAGCTGTAAATATTTTACTCCTTCCTCCACCATGATTGAATAGTAGATGTGTTTCAAATTGTGCACGACAAGCTGGAAATGAAGACAAAGCGGAGTTTCCATTCGTTTCCCCCGCAGGTCGAGTGGACAGCGTTGTGATTGACAGCGATGTGACCAACTACACGTTGTCCAGTCTGTTCCCTGCTACCGAGTATGAGATCAGTCTGAACGCTGTCAGGGGGAGCCAGGAGAGCAAAATGGTCAGCGCCTCGGTCTTCACAGGTACGGGGGTGGGGGGAAGAATGTGAACCGAAACAAGTCGCTGATGTCATTATTGGCTTGTGTCCGACAGTCCTTAAATATTACATTTAATATTTTGGGATTTAATATTAAGTATGTCCTGAAAGGTAGTACTGCTTATTTTTAACAATTCTGTTAGTTGGAATTAGTTTTTAGAGTAAGTTTGTTTGGTTTTATGATTATTTTTATGATGTAATTGTATTATTTATAGTTTAGTTTTTTTTATTAGTTTTAGTATTAGTTTTAGTTTTTATTTATTTATTTAATATATGTGGTAATTGCCGAGTGCAAGATTAAAATAAAAAGGTCACAAAGTATTTTAAAATGAAGTAAACTGTCATTCTCAAACAACGGAGGTTGGTTCTTCTGTATCCACGGATGTACAACAATACAGAAATCAATACGTTTAAAATTAACCATTTATGATTTAAAAAAAATGTAAAAAACAAAATGAAGGACATTTTCACGATAAATGTAGCGAGTTTTCGGTTAGTTTTATGAACATAAGATGTAGTTTTAGTTATTATTTTCTTTTAAAAGCATTTCTGTTTTTATTCGATTTTGTTTGTAAAAATGTTTTTATTGATTGTAGTTTGAGTTTTCGTTAACTGCAAACACTTTGGTCATGTCAAAAATAGCTAACATAAAAATCCAATTTCACTAGATTGACCTTTAACTTTGCTTTGAAAGAAATGTCTGTACACTCACACGCATATACACACGCGCACACACGCACGCACGCCCGAGAAAATGAAAGGGTACAACTGGCACCTGGCATTGTGGCGAGAGATGAAAATGTCGACCCCTTTGACCCAATAATTGGTAACCTATTCTGCAACCCATCTCGCAGCACTCTCTTTATCCTTTCGCCTCACGTCTCTCGTCTTGAATGTTCGCATCGCCTTGCATACCTTCCCGCTCTTTTGCTTCATCGCTTCTTTCTCAAGAAATCTCA
>NW_017805334.1:219742-319081 GCF_001891065.2 Hippocampus comes | reverse complement strand
CCCCCCCCCCCCCCCCCCACGGTTTCTCTCTGATTATTTTTGCAATAGGAATCAAGTGGCACGGCGCGCTTCCACATGAATGCACAGAAATATGGAACACGCGTTCACGCATTCAAAGAATCCCTTTTCGCATAAAATTAACCCACGTGTGTGTGTGTGTGTGTGTGTGTGTGTGTGTGTGTAAGGGAGGAGAGAGCTGAAGGGAGCTCAGGAGAGCAGAGCAGAAGGTGTGTTTGCATGTCAATGGGACGTGATTTGCAAAGAAAATCCAGGTTCAAGAATTCATTGAAACAGGGGCAAAAAAATAAAGCTTCAAGACTTCTTTCTTTTTCTTTTTCTTGCTCTTTCCCCCACTTTGTAATCTTATTCTTGTTTTTGCACCCACACTTCTCCGTGATGGGACCCTAACAATCCAGCGTGTGATTGCGAAGCAGAGCCGCCAGGATTGTAGTGGCTGCAAAGAACATAGTCAAGCTCGTTAGAATCGGTAAATAACATTCTCAACACAACAGCCATCCAGGGATCCTTTAATGTCGTTTTCTTAACAATTGCACACTAGGGATTTACAATCGTGATCCAACATTACACGGGAAAAATACGCAATGACTGTTTAATTATCAGAGCACATAAGAAAAGCAGGAAGCTATATTTCATTTTTCCGCCAAACACTTAATGTACTGGCATTTGGGGAAAAACTGTTTGGCTTGAGAATAAATGGGCTCTGTGATGAGATGTTTAACGACTAACAAGGGGCTCATACGCAAAATGTCAGGGCCTTTAATAAATGATCTCGCCTCCCAACGCTGGAGTTGGAATAAAGGCCGTTAAAGTCTGGCTCATTTATCAGCTTCCCAAAGAACACTGAGCTCGATGGGTTACGGCTATCAGGTTAAAATCGGCAGTATTTCAAGTCCTGTTGCACATCCACTGGCAAAAGGAGGAATATATGAGGAAAACGGTTTGATTCAATGGATATGGGTGCATGAGCTGACAAAGGTTCTTTAAAAGCTTGAGTATTGCCCACTTGAATGTTGTTTTTTGATATATATTATAATATAAGCTTGAAATCATATTCCTATTACTGCACTTGGTTTAAAAAATGTATATAATGTTGATGCCTGTGTGAAGCGGTTGTCTTTTCTTGTTTGTTTTTTGTTGTTTTTCATATTCATTTAAAAAAAATTATATTTGTGGATTTTTATATTGTGTTTACATGTGTTGCGGCACCCTTTGTGTTCAAATAGCTGTTGCTCAAAGCTTTATAACGCGGACACATCGGTGCTATTTATTAGCCTATTTATGGCATTTTCCATGTGGTACCATGAAGCTAATTTAGTTTGATGGTAAACTGACCAAGTTGTGACATTAACCAGCTTGAAAACTTTTTTTTTGTTTGCCCGCCCGCTGCTTGTTATGAAGTGAGTTGAGTTCACTGCCGCCATGGAGTGCTCATATCTCAAGACACGACTGTAATGAGAATTTATTAAAATAGGATTCATTTATAAAGCCTCTTTTTATCTGCAGTGTTTCACCCCCACTATAATTAAATATCACATTGTCGTCATGCTCATTTTCATAACATTTTGTAGGGTCACGCACACATGAAAATTCACCTAAGTTGCTGCTTGTTTTAATAATGTCAAACAATACATCGGACTGCAGAGTTGTCTTAAATTCTAAATGACACCAATTATTGTGACGTGACATTTTCTTCCCGTTTTATCTCCAAGTGTTGGTGAAGAACTGTTATTTGAATCGTAATGACAGGTCAGGACAGGAAGAACTGCTGTGTCCTCTCTATCCGGTCTACATCGTGGCCACGGGCACTGCACAAATTAGAATGACCTCACGGTCACCCAGGACAGCTGGTGTGTTCCGAGACTGCCGTGTCCAGCCAAGGACTTATCAAAGCTTTTCCTGAAGAGTAATAAATGTATTCGGGAGCGCACTAAAAGACACCGGGATGAAAATGCATTCATGTCAATAATGCGTGGTACAAGTTGCTTCTGTTGTTGTTATTGGCTTCTCGGTACGGCTTGGAGCAGGTCCTGTAAATCCCGATCACGGTTGCATTTCCACTGTGGCGGCACGTAAACGGTGTGACATCAGACCGTGCCGGGTGAGACAGCTCGGCTAATTTTTTGCCAATTAATTAGCACGTTGCGGTACAGTGCAAAGTGCTGACAGGACTTGCGAACAAGAAACACAACTTCCAAACCAAAAGACGGGAGTGTGTCTTCAGCATACACACATGCGGCATGCGGCATCCCATCAAATCAAATATACAGAAAAATAAAAACTCAAAGAGTCAACTTTGAAAACTATGTACATTTAGTTACAGTTAATTTCATTGTACATTGATACGTTTTATTTCCTGGCGATGCGAATGTCGCAGGTTTGGCGGAATGGCCCGGCAACAGTTGTGATCAGTCACCTGAATGCATCTCGCTCTCATCGTGCTGCGCTGTCAAAGAATGACCCAAATCATTGCTTCATTAATTCTTGACTGAAAAGTTGCTCCTTGTTTTTTTTTTTTTTGTGTGTTTTTTGATTTAAGTTTATAAAATGTTCTCTTGAATTGCACTAATAGCTAACAGCCGGGCCGAAAAACCATTTATCTTGAACTCCTGTGACTTATCTTGTTGTTCCATCCACTTTTCAAACTCACTGTAGCTCCGTTCCGTGATTCAAAAGTGCAATCAGAAGATGGGCTGTGGTGAT
The DNA here is from genome assembly GCF_001891065.2 of Hippocampus comes. Taxonomy (NCBI): domain Eukaryota; kingdom Metazoa; phylum Chordata; class Actinopteri; order Syngnathiformes; family Syngnathidae; genus Hippocampus; species Hippocampus comes. The sequence goes on along the minus strand of NW_017805334.1, from coordinate 316,360 downwards.
TGGATTATCAAAGACCTTGATTAAAAAAAAAAAAAAAGAGAGGTGCCCATTTGGTTTGGATTTATTTATTTATTTTTGCCCCCGGTCTCGCTCGATGTATTCCCCATTGCCAATCTAATTGACCGAATAAGCCTCCGCATAATTTGCTTAAACCTTTTGGTACTTAAAGTAATGACTTGGTTCAGGTTTGCTCATCTATCCAAGTGATAAGGACTCAAGAGTCACCACGGCATTTTTTTTTCTAATTCTGCTGAGTATAGGACACTATTAAATATTTTACACAAGCAGCAATGCGCGGCACTCCCTGTTCTGTGTTTGCCCGCCATGTTCCATTCTGTGGCAAAATAACATGCCTGAGGGGGAAATTGGGGTCGAAATAGTGAGGTTAAAGGTTTCATCAAATTTAAATCCGTTGCTTCCATGTTCAGCCCTCTGAGAATGAATTAAAATGAGGTTGAGCAACTACAGGCGAAGGTGAACGTCTGCAGCATACTATTTCACCACTACTTTCATAAGATGTGGTCACAAGTGGCGAAGTTTCATAATTAACCGGTACCGTATTTTCCACACTAAAAGGCGCACTGGATTATGAGGCGCACCTTCAATGAATGGCCTATTTTGTCATTTTTTTTTCATACATTGGGCGCACCGTATTATAAGACGCAATCTACAATGCATCCACTAGATGGAGCTACACTCAAGGAAAAGCCAACAGAACAATCAGATGTCAGTAAAACGTATTTAATAAAGCAGCGACCTAGTTCACTTAACCAACAGCAAGTTGTAAAATTGACTCATTAACGTTGAACTCTCCCGCCGCTGCTCTATTTCCGTGTTCAACCGATCGTCTTAAGTTTGAACTCTGCGTTGTCGGCATGTCTCGAGCAAGGAGCCATTTTGGGGTCGAAATATTACCGTAATGACCATACACAAGGCGCATCGGATTTTAAGGCTCGCTGTGAGCTCTTAAGAAAGTGGAAGGCTTTTAGGTGCGGAAAATACGGTACTAATGCAAAATACCGGCGGAGTCAAAAATTATCACTCAGTTGCGGATGTAAAAGTACGACAAGAGTACAGGATTTCATCTCTGCGCTCTAAATGAGAATAACGTCTTTATTACTTGAAGAGATCATTGACGTGCCGACACGAAATGAATATTTTACAAATCTTGTTACGTTTGCAGCCATGGACATGCCATCAGAGTTGACTGCGCTCAACATCACGCCGCAAGGAGCCCTGCTGAGGTGGAACCCCCCAATGTCCAACGTCGACAATTACGTGCTGACTCTCACGCACGACCAGGGTAAGTTGTCCGGATGTATTCTTTTTGTATTGGCTGACGAATCACACAGAAGCTACCTCGTGGTTAGCACGTCTGCTTCGCAGTTCATGTTTTGTATATTGGCTGTGGCCTTCCTGTGTGAGGTTCCCCCGCGCCACCGCCACGTTCCGGAAATATGCACGTGAGGTTAATTGAAGATGACTCAGAGTGCGAATATCACATGACCAAATTCAGGAAACGAGTGACACGCGAGTGGTTGTTACCTGAGCCCTGAACAACTCTGATGTCATTTTAAGTCGACAGTAAGTGGCAAAATGGCCGCCCTTGGATAAAAAAAAAAAAACGGGTGCATTTTGTTGCTGAATTCATATTCCACAAATGCAATCTACATCACAATACGATGTTTTAGACTCATGTGAGCGCATCGAACATATTATTATAAAGAAACATTTTGACTTGACTTCCACGGCATCTTGAGGCTTGTCGGGTATCGCACATTTCCGACCAAGATGCCTTGAATACCAGCCAACATTGTAGTGGCCACTACCTTCAACAAATTGAAAGCTTCAAAGGACAAATTTAACGGAGCTTTCTTTAACAGGACTACTGCAATTAAGGTATGCTAACGACCTCCTTTAAGAGAACCACTCTCTCGACACCATTTAGAAAAATCTGGAATTAGAGAACCATATTCTTGACTTCCCTTGCAAATGGGAGCGCTGGAGGACGTGATTTTCTTTGTCTTTTTTTTTTCCTTCTCTTCAAGATTTCTCTCTGTTTCATCAGTCAGACACTGAGGCCAGATGCCACACAATAGGCAAACGGCCAGTTTTTTTCCCCATTAAATGTGTGACGCAGAGCCCATTTGTCTTGCCCTCACCATCCTTCATCATGCTTGCTTGAATTTCTAAGGCCGGGTGAAAACGTTGTAGTTAGCTTGCAGCGTGTTTTTTTTTTTTTTTTTTTTTTGCCATGCCGCCTGTGTCCTCACCGTCTGACAGCCTTATCCAGATAGATGAAAGATAGCCATATCGCTCGGCCTCTCAGGGTCTCGAGTTATAATTTGCTTCGTGATCCATCGAAGCAAGGCTGCCCCCTCCCCCCTTTCCCCCGCTCCAACTACTTGACATGCATAGTGTTGTCTCTTCGGCCACTGTCGGTAGTCATTAACCTTTAGCATTGAGATAATCAGGTTACTCCGTCTTGCCCACAGTCATCTTATTCTGCTGCAATCGATGATTTAAATGACTTTGATTTGAAACGCGTGGTTCTGGCCAGACAGGTATTTTCTACCGCCGTTGATCAAACCTCGAGTCAAAATTGGGTCGTCTGAGTAAATATTTGTAATACGAGCCGTTGTAATAAAATTAGTGGTCGGACTGTCAACCGTGTATCACAGAATCAACATGATGGGATTATGTAATACAGTAGATCACCTGACAGAACTGCCCATGAAGTGAAAAGTCCCTTGTGCTCAACCGTCCTTGCTGATTGTTATGAACTGGCAGAAAGCAAATATCAAGGACGGCTTCGTGTTCATTATTTCAGCTTCTTTGCCTGTCCGGATACGGCTCAGCTCTCTGAGTCAATTTTCAAACTCAAGCCCCTATGGATTCAGTGTTAGACGAATGGTCAACAAGCTTCTCCTTTGATTGGTGTATTGACTAAAGATGAGTTGAGCTCGCCATTTCAAAGGTATTCGGATTGGACTGCAGACAACCTTTATAGTTTGCACTCCCAAAGAACTGCCATTCAATCAAAGTACCCAAGGTTATCAAACCGTGGCCTTCCGAAGAAATGAAATCTAAACTGCAATGAATGCACGTATGTATTTGACACTTTTCAGTCTTTTGGTGGCATCTTCACTTTTTTTTTTTTTTTTTTTTTAAAGTAACAGCAGATACGTTTCTCGTGGAGGGCAACAAGCAGGAACACCAGCTGTCCAACCTGAAGCCGAGCACGTCCTACTCAGTGGCCCTCTATGCAACCAAAGGACCCCTCACCAGCGGCACGGTCATCTCCAATCTCCAAACACGTAAGCGAACAGATTAATGGCATTTCCATTCATTTCAGTGCAAACTTCTGCGACACGCGCACTCAGCCCATTTATCAATAATGTAGTGAAAATCAGTGGAGTAAATATTTACTTCTCAAGTTGAAGAACTGTGGCTGCCCTTAAATTTTCTACCTGTGCCCCTATGGCTACTGTGCTCCTGGTTAAAAAAAAAAAAAGTAGGCCCTGAATGTGTTTGAAAGTCTTTTTTTCATACATTTTAATGTATTTTAAGCCATACAAATTTCTCCACATTTGGAAGAGACCTGATTCCACATGAACATATCCGACTTTTTATGCTGCCATGATACGCATGCCAACTGTGCTACCTGCAAGATAGAAAAAAAAAAAAAAAGTGGAATTGTCTCCCTGTGTCAATCCATCTTAAATTGGACATGGTGAAACTCGACAACACAAACTTTGCTCCACCTTTAATTATATTCACCATTCCAGGGAGAACGAACACATTTGTGAACAATTGTTACAGTTCAGCAAAGCTGCAACTTTGCAAACTTTTTGGGAATATAAAAAAAAAAAAAGTAAGTTGAGGAGTTCTTATTCCCAGAGGAGCTTCAACGTTTCCTGTAGCAGAGATGAGACATGTCAAAGTAGTGCTGCAGAGACCTGAAAACATAAATGAGGCTAAGAAACACAACGGAGGACCATGACGGTGCTGCTTTACTTCTCCACCTTGCAACGCGAGTAAACAAACGTTGAAGGCGTTTCACATTTGGAAACGACAAGTCCTGCCTGATGTGTCACCTTCAGTCTTCTTCAGTCTTGAAAATGTAAACCTACGAATTGAATTTGGATGCTCCTCAACTTCTCTAACAGGAACGACTGTAATCCCGATTCTTCTGTTTTGCCGCAATACAAGGCGACACGAGAATCGGTTGTTTTGATGATGACGACACCAACCACTAGGGGGAGCCTCACTTCAATGCCGCATAATCAGTCCTTTTGAGTTGTTGGCATCCGGCAAGTTAATTGGATTAAAAAAAAAAACAAAAACATGAAGAATCTTCCATCCATCTGTTTTTTTATTATGCTTATTCAGTTTAGAGTCATTGCGAGCTGGAGCCTTTCTCAGCTGACTTCGAATGGTCCGCTCTGGAGCGTTCGCCCGTCAATCACACACAATAAGAATCCTAAGAAAAAAAAAAAAGCGAGGTCCATTATTTATTTGAATTACTATTTTATCTCTATAAACAAGGAAGGTGGGGGACATTAAGCGGGCCCCCATCCTGTGAAGTAATACCCCATTTCGAAAGCATGAGCAAATGATCCCATCTGCTGCCTCTTTGTCTGTTCATTCCATAAAGCATTGTTTATACTCTCTGTTAATGTTCGGGCTCAATCCTATTCCGAGCCAAACCGGCAGAACATCTGCTCACCTGCTTCCAAAAAAAAAAAAAAAAATCGAAATGAAGAAATAGCGCCTCATGGTCAATTTATGCTAATTGAAAAGAAATATTGCCCGCTCGCCTTTCAAGTCTCGTCTGTCATCTCGGCACTAAAGCTTCCACCAGACAAACCGAAAGATAAACTCGGTTCATTCTGTAGCATATGCAGTCAGAATTGGGAACTTCAGATAAGGGGGTCGGGGGGGACGATAGACTCAGAAGAGGAAGGAAATGGAGAAGATAAAGAGTGCAATGAAGAAGCAAAGCTCGCGGTGATGTGGGAATAAGCGGTGGGGAGGGAAAGGCAAAAATCAGGTGCAAGGGGGATCAAATGTGGTGGGAATGTGTGGAAGATTTGCACCTATCGCCGAAGACCGGAGCTTTTTTCTTAAATCTTCACGTGCACCTGTTTGTCTCAGTTCTCTATTTAAATGTCAAGTTTCCCGTTGTGGAACTGCCAATCAGAATTGCTGAGATGGGGACTTAAATGACTGTGTTGTCACACGAATAATAGGCGGAGAGGAGGGGGAACTGACGTCGGTCAGCGTGGGCATTGAGAAAGAAGCCTTTTACGCAGGGGTGCCTCGATATGACTTCCGAGGCCACTGGGGGGCAGTGTAGTGCGGTCATAAGGTTGTAAATTGAAGACTTTCATAAATACTGTAAGTCAGGGGTGTCAAACTTATTTTTGTCATGGGCCACATTTCAGTTGCCGTTTCCCTTGGAGGGCCGTTATGACTGAAACCAAATTTAAAAAGTCAATCATAACGGTACAATTAAATTTTGCGTTCACCAAGATTTTCCTCATGTAAGATACGCACGTGCATGCTCAATAAAAGTTGCGAAAAGCTGATCCAAAAACATATTTTCAAGTCATCTTCTTTCTATCACGCAGGAAAATGAGGTCGTAGCCGGTCACGAGCCATTGTTGGTTACCAAAACACAGGTGATGTAAAGTGGTGAAAGCGAGGCAAAATTGTGGCACTGTCACAGCGTCTTATGTAAAGCAGTGTAGGCAAAGTCGGAACGTGCCGCCATGCGCTGTGATGTAATCTGCGGTAAAACTCTGGTGGGCTTGACAATCACCCGTTTGCTTTTCAGGATGTGATGAATTTTAAGCAAATGCGGAAAGTGGTCTTGCTGCTCCGCTCTCTGTAATCCTGCGGGGGGTGTTCGTAATCGGCTAGAAATTGCTTAGGAGACTTGTATTCCTTTGTTTATGCTGGAAAATGTACTCACCTGCCAGACACATATTGTTATTGATTTGTTATTTCCGTTCTCCATTGTTCATGACAATCATCTACCGTTTTGGTTCTCAAAACTTTTACACCAAGTACCTAAGCACCAGAAAAAATAAAAAAAATAAAATAAAAAACTCTTTCAGTCTTGGTTGGTAAAATATATTGCACACAAAGGTTAAATCAAATCGTTCAACTGAACTGTACTCAGGCAGTTCAGTCCTAGTTCAGTTCCACTTGGTTCATTTTTGCAGGTTGTCGACACAACTCATCAGTGACTGCATAAGATAAGCAGAAATGTTTTGACTGCTTTGAGTCAAAGCCAAGACGGTATCCCGTTAATCCGATTAAACAAGCAAAAGTGTTGTCATGCGTGTGAAGTTTGGTGTGGCCTCATCCTTCAAATTCTTTTACAGACTTACACTTGCAGTTGAAGAAGTCTAAAAAAAGAAAAAAAAACAAACTAGAAGAGGGCCCCCGTCAGCGGTACCGCGCTAACGTCTTGTATATTTAACAAGAAGCGGCTTGGGTCAAGCTAGAGAAGGGTCAGTGTTGCGTCTCTAAATCGCAGCTCCCTGTGGAAAGAACATCCTGGAAAAAGTCTTCGGGTAACCTGGAAATTTTTTTTTTTCCTTACAGCACGTGTTTAGCCCGCTCGTCCCTTTGAAGCCTTTTGTAAGCAATTATCCGTCAATGACACAGCGATGGCTCAGTCAAACGTTACCCCGCCGTGTCTCATTTCCAGGGTATTAATTTACAGCCCGCGAGGTGACATTTGCTCGCTGCAGCTGCTCCGACTGTTTTATTGCCGCCGATGGTATCGTCTGGTGCATCTGGCGAATGAGTCGCACACGTTTTCTTCCGAACAAGGCGTGGATCAGACGGGCACCTGACCTTGAGCTTTGGAAATTTCAATTTGTATTGTCTTCTGACTTGATCTTTTTCAACCAAACCGATCACGATGTCTTCACAAGAATTGACTGTACTTCAAGCCAGGCATCACAAAGCGAAACGGCTCAAATGGTTTGTCTATTCTTGTGTTTTGGACAGCTATGGACGCCCCTCTGAACCTGACAGCCAGCGAAGTGAATCACCGCAGCGCTCTCATCTCCTGGCAACCGCCCATCTCTGAAATTGACAACTACATGCTCACCTACAAGTCAGCCGACGGCAACCGTAAAGTAAGCGTCACTCATACTTTGGTTACTTTTCCAAAAAATGTTTTGTCCTCATCTAACAAATTCCCATGGTAACAACGGAAAATGTATTTTTATTTTATTTTATTTTTTTTTAAGTCATCCATGTGGTCATCCGCTTTGGAAATGAATGACGCCTTGTGTTGGAATCAAACTGGTGTGATGAGAATTTGAAAAATGCTTGGCAGTTTGACATCAAGTGTTTTCCAATTTGAAGTGCCCTTTTCTACAAGGTCTTACACGTATTCGAAAAGTATTTTGGCTACAAATTCAATAATATCGTGGCTCCTTTGCCTCAGAGATTTTAAATTGCTATCATTAGAAGCAGTGGCTTATCTGATTAACATATACAGCGCATAATAGATTGTAATGGCCCTGCGTTTTTAAGCGCTGCCTTGGAAAGATAACTCCTCACCTTTTGGTTCACAAGGACAAGCACACGTCCGCCGGGCATTTGACCGAATGCGAAGTAAACCACACCTACAAAATCACCACTATGCTTGTAAGGCTTTATATCATCCTCGCTTTCGCCTGCAGTAAATGTCTTGTCTTGACCCTAAAAACCGGCGGTGTCCTTGGAGATGGAAGAGAGACACAATTTACCAGCTGCTTCCCTGCATAATTCACACGGACACATTGCCGGGAAAATGTGTGATATTTATTGCGTTTCAAAACACGTTAAATAATTGATTTGTGCTTCTTCATATTTGATGTGTAAAACTGTATTGCTGCATTTACATTGCCTGCTTCAAATCACACAATTCCCCCAAATGCGAATATCGTCATTTTGGAATCAGGCGTCTTCCAAATGTGGGGAAGAATCCAATCAGTCTAAATAGCACAAATAAACACAATAACAAGCTGCATCAAGACATCCAGCTCGTAAACTTGAGCACCTTCATTTGCTTTCTCGAGCGGTCATTCGGGGCAACTGTGAGTTATTATTACGAGACCGATTTCTACCATTAGAGTGTGCAGTCACCAGTTAGAGTTGTCAGTTTACAGAACAGCTTGATGTTATTTACATCATACATAAGTGTCCGTTAGTCCCCTGGTGAAAAGGAGTTGAAGAAGCCTGTTAGCTCGCAAGCTAGCTAGCGGCTAGCACCTCTCATCATGGTGTGGTCAGCCCCATAACAACTTTTTACCGGCTCAACTTCTGCATAAAAATGTTGCTAGAGGGTACTTGTTTTTCTTTTTAAACATAACTTTTCTTCTGTCGTGTCCCAGAGTTTCTTTGGCAAACATTTTTCTGTTTTGCTACTGAAGAAAAATACCTGGAAGGCTTCTCTGGACCGCTCCAATTTTAGTGTTTTGGCACAGCGTAATGGAGATGTTAAAACCAACCTACTTTTGCTTCAATGTCTATTGTAGTCTAACTCACACGTGCGAAAAACTCGTCCATGTGTTCTTCTCCGCTAGGAGCTGATTCTCGACGCAGAGGACACTTGGATTCGCCTGGAGGGGCTTCCCGAGACCACAGAGTTCACCGTCAAGCTGCAGGCGGCAAGGGGTCTCGACACCAGCGCTGTCATCTCCACTACTTTCACCACAGGTACACGCTCGCTGACATGCTAACGTACAAACACATTCATGATTTAACATGTGGTGATTTTGTGGGTCCTCCTAGGTCGCAAAAAATCAATAAAATGTATGACTGTTTGCACTATGGAGGCAAATGAAATTCGTTCCCTGGCTCAAGCGCATTATCCTAAAGCCTATTTTAACGATACAAATGGTGTTTTAAGGAACAGTCATAACTTCCATACCAGTGTGCCACCGTATTGCAATAGAGATCATTGCTACTTCACGTCACATTACACTTGATCCAGTTTTAGTACAAAGCATCTTAAGTGCAGCTTTAGGGGTGTGTGTGGTGGTGGTGGTTGGGGGGCTGTAAAATCCTTATTTCCCTCTAAGCCGATACTTATTTCCAGGTGCCATGCATGTATGCGGCAAAAGCTCCAATCCTCTCAAGTATGACATTGCTCCTCCTCCTCCTCCTCCTCTGCTCGTCTACAGGGAGTCGGTTGTTTGCGACGCCTCAAAATTGCGCCCAGCACCTGCTGAACGGCGAGACGCTGAGCGGCGTCTACACCATTTACATCAACAGGGACCCCAGCCAGGGCGTGCAGGTGTACTGTGACATGAGCACGGACGAAGGAGGCTGGATTGTAAGATGTTGCCCAGATCGGTTCCATCACACATTTACTGACAACCGAGCATGTATATATACTGTGTATGTATATGTATATATGTTGTCTGTTATCACTGTTTTGTTTTTTTTTTTTTCAGGTGTTTCAACGACGTCAGAATGGCCTGACTGATTTTTCCAGGAAATGGAGCGACTACCGGGTTGGCTTTGGAAACCTGGAGGATGAATTCTGGTTAGGTAAGGCTCTCAGGCTGAATCACAAATGGTCAAGAAACATATACTGTATTTGATCAAATACTGTAATCCCCCTCGATTTGAATGAAAAATTGATGCCTCCTTAAGAATGTTTAGGATTGGCAATATCGGTGTACCGCCACAAAAACTAGTCGACTTTCACACCACGATTGACAATTAAATAGAGTAGTCTAGTTGGCCCACATCAAAACTGAGGTAACGGTACTAGTCCTAATACGTATCATAATTTTTCAAGGATTAAGATGCATTTTTTGGGGGGCGCCTTCAGGACACGTATTTTTATGGAAAAGGAGTTATTCGTGGAAGATTAATAACAATGAAATTATCGTGATTATTGCAAATAGAAAATGTACATTCTGGCTTTGTGTAACACTAAGGCAAAACCTTTTTTTTTTAGACTTTGAGTATTTGTAATCTCACCGCCCCCACATCCTGAAAAGGAAAACCAACAAAACATCCTCAATGTTTTGATGCCCCTCCTCCCCCCACCACCACCACTCATTATGAAACAATAATCATATTCATGACTAAATGTGCAAATGAGTTACCTCAAAACGCCACATTTTTTGTGCAGTTGTTGTTTTGCTGCAGATGATTAAAGGAGATTATTACATGAATATTTCATTAAGAACTTGAGAGGAAGAAAATTTGTTTTGGTTTTTTTTTTTTTTGTTGTTGTTTTTTTTAAAGCTTCTTGATTAGATAAATTAAATACAACCACAGGGAGTTTTCTATTATATTATCACTCCACTACAATGCTCACTGCTCACTTTTTTTACATCATGATACGAAAGGGTTCAGGCAGCCGTCCGTCCATTAGTGAGAAGCACGCAGTAAGGTGTCATTTTTACATCAATCCCCAATTTTGAGCAATCTGCAATCCCTTTTATTCAGCATTACAGGCTTTTTTAAAAGAAGGTCTTAACGTTCTATCTCAAAAGGAAATGATAGCGCAACATCACTGTCTGCTGGTATGAATCAATCATTTATTTGCAGGTTATCCAGCAAAGTGGAGCTATTACTTGCCAGAGCGGTGGTGTGCTGATGTTATGTAAAAATGGCGCACAAGAAAAGAACCAAAGTGAAGCTGTCTTCTTATTAGCAAATAGTAGATGACATTTCTTTCCCAGCTGCCAACATTTTGGCCTTTTTTTTTTTTTTTTTTTTTAAATCAGGACATTAAGTGTATCTGCATTCTAACCTAAAAGCCTGCATGTCCCCTTGAGTGCACTCCAGGACTCAAGACCATTTGTAGTTCAAAGACTTACTTTGCCTGTTTTCAGCCTTCCAGCACTTCTTTCTTTTAAAAGCAGCCTAATGTCACCTCAGGATGTCGAGAGGCTCTTTGCTTCATTGTAAGCAACCGTCCCCACCCCACGCCATTAATCCGGTTCGGGCTTCTGGAAAATTGCACTCTATCATATTGTACTTTATAATAACATATAAGATAAGATAATTAAATAGAATGTAAAGAATTCAACAGTTTTTGCATCGGCTCATCGGACAATGTGCTGCTCCTTGTGGTGTGGGCCCCCGTGGCCACGTGGAGGCAGTCTCATACAGGATACACGTGGAAGAAATTAGCCTTTTATGTCTTTCAACAGACATAAGGACTCTTCACGGTTAGCCATTCTCTCACCGCTACTTCTCACGTTAAAATCACGTAAAATTCTGTTTGCCCCGTAATGCTTTCCTCCTGTTAAATAGCCCCTCATTTTCAGACAAAAGAGACAGAATTGCAAAGTCCATTGACCTTCACTACCTCTTGCGCAGATTGCCGCGGACGGCCATTTGCTGCACAGTAATCAACTCAAACGCATGCAGAACCGTGATGGTACATTATAGAACTTTAGTCACTGAAAGAAACACTTAATTGGCCCGAGGTCAAGAATATGCAGATTAAGCTTCATTGTTATGTATTGTATTTTGCAATTGGCCACCAACGAGGCTGGTCCAGTGCCGTCCCTCTTCCTTTTTGTCATATTCACAATGTAATAACCCGGAGGAACCACGCTTATTATAATTACATCCGATCTTCATTGCTTTCTCTTTAGATTCCTCGCCCTTTTTCCTTGCAAGTGTGCAATGACGATAATAAAAGGTGACAAGGTGATTTTACTGCTAATGTTATAGGAAGAGGACTCATTCGTGTGCCCAAAATGCTTTTTTAAATGGCGGCGCGCGTTTGGAATAGAGCAGAGACTCATGCAGTGAAACTATTCATGGAAGAAATTTTGATAGGCTGATAATGCAGCGATGTTATGCCATGCAAATTAACGAGCGAACGTTCTATTCCACCTTCATTACTACAACAGTTTTTTTTTTTTTCCACCCCATCTCCCTGTCACCTCAAGTGCCTTGGACTTGTACCGTAGATTAGATTTGCTTCCCGCTGACGTATTACAGCAGAATTGCACGTCCTTATCAGCCGAGGCTTTGGCGCTGTGCGATTGTATCTGCGAAAAGTCCAGTTGAGAGGCTGCTTGTAGATGGTGGCATCTTCGCTTTTTTTTTTTTTTTTTTGCAGTTGCGTAGCAGAGGCATTCTGATCTCTCAGGTCAACACGGCGCCTTATCAACCGTCACACCTAAATCCTTTCCGGAGATACCGGACTGGACAATATATTTTCAAAGGCGACGCAAGGTCTCGCATTTGGGTTTCCTTGCCAGTGTAACTCACCCAACACACCACGTAGGTTAGCAGCTGAAGAAAAAAAAAAATGTTGCGATGCATTCCAATGCGATATTGCAGTTGATCATTTGTTCCTCCGCATGTAGAGATCATTTTTTTTCAAGTGGTTGGTTGTATTGTTTACTCTCGTGTGACTTGCTCGACATAGCAGTTTTTCAAAAGTCAAACAATGTGAACGGTGGCCCCTTGCAATGTTATGTTCTTGTTGTGCAGGTTTGGACAACATCCAGCGGGTCTCCGCTCAAGGCCGCTACGAGCTGAGGATCGACATGAAGGATGGGCAGGAGTCTGTCTACGCCAATTATGATAAATTCTCCCTCGGAGATGCCAGGAACCTGTACAAGCTCAGGATAGGGGAGTACAACGGCACCGCCGGTAAGTGCTCGGATATTAGATTGACACGGGAGTGTTTGCAGACTTCCACTAAACATGCCTTCGGTGTTAGCGCAAACAAGAAAGCATTGGCACGGCAATTGCATTTATTATGTAGAACTTGATATCTACTGCGATTGGCCGGCAACCAACCGCCGCCTCCTGCTCAGGGTGTTCCGTTCAGCTTTGAAGTCCAATTTCTTTTCCGATTGAATTGTATGCATTCGAGGACGCTGTTTATTTAAAATTGTTCCACTCAACTACAATCGGCATTTCATCCTTATGAGTCTAATCCGGTCTGCCTTTATACTTCTCTTTGCCGTCAGCGCAGCGTGTTGGCATTCTATGCAGCCATGGCAACTAACATGTCACACCGCTGTCTCTCGCTTTCTCTTTCCCCCCGCCTTTTGAAACGTAGGTGACTCTCTGAGCTACCACCAGGGACGGCCCTTCTCCACTAAAGACCGAGACAACGACATAGCTGTCACTAACTGTGCCTTGTCCTACAAAGGAGCGTGGTGGTACAAGAATTGCCATCGAGCCAACCTCAACGGGAAGTACGGCGAGTCCAGACACAGTCAGGTCAGTCCAAGAGAGAAATCCATAAATAGTGCCGCGTCGTCCGCTTGAACAAAACCCATTTGGGGAAACAAAACCGAAAAACAGTATTTACTGTCATGATCTAAGTTAAGACGCTCTCGTTGACGCTGCTGTGCCCATTTGAACTCTTCCTAACCAAAAGAGCAGCACAGAGGCATGGTCAACAGTCTATCAGATGAAGTGTGGAAGCTTTGAATTCAAATCAACTTCTTTCACAATGCTGATGTGCATCCAGGTTTGCTTCGGTGGAACAAATAAGTTGCTTAGTCCAAGGTGTCGGAATTTCTATTGCTGCTCGTCAGTGTCATAAAAATAGCAAAATTGGTCAATCAATCAATCCCATTGCACCAATTTATTTCCATTCATCAGGTAGCAACTTCCTGTACGTTGATCCCTCAAAACAGGATTTGAAATGCCCCCAAAAGCCTTTTATTCGATGTTATACATTATCTTATTATTTGCGTTGTTTTCGATTGTGTCATATTTTCGATTGTGTCATATGTCTGCAATACAGTCTGTAGTTGTTCCTGTAGTTCATTTAATTGCATCAAAAATCCAAATAATACCCTGCCAGTACAGTTAATAACCAGTAGCTATGCCTTGCAATGTCCTTTCTTTCGATTGTACTTTATGGAGTGGGTCCTTTTGATGAAAGCAGGAGAAAATGTGACTTGCCGCCAAAATGGGTCGGCGATGGAAAGTGACAGATTCAATCTCTCCGGACTAGGCATCCTCCATCAAAGTGCCCTTGAGCAAGTTACCAAGTGCTTCACAGCCTTGTATGCGTGTGTGCGCGCGCGCGAGTGTGTTTTGTCCACTTAAAGAGACGGGGTCCGACGCACTTCTAATGTCTCCTCGGGGGCTAATTAGGTAAGTGAATCAGATTGAATCCCTGCGCCGGCTTCACTGATTGGCCTGCCGTTGGAGCTCTAATGAAAGGTCACACTTCCCAAGGACCGAAACTACTCCAGCAGTTGTCCGCCCATTATGAGACGTGATATTTATCGATCCAAACTGTCTGCCGCGGTCCCCCGGGGGCATTGCACGCTTGGAAATGATTGAATTCATCCTGGAGCAGGCAGGTGAATTATGTGGAGGGAAAAAGGCCACAGTTTATCACAGCGGCTCTGTGTGTGTGTGTCGGAGGCGCAGGGGGGCGGGGGGTGTAGGGCTGGGCTGGTCCTCCTTTCAAGCTACTGATATCTTTGAGCCTTGTGCCGAGGCTGCGTCATGCCAAGTGGCAAAGCCTCCAGAGCGTTCCAGCCTGCCTTGTTAGCTTTCCGGCTGTCCTTTTGAGAAACGAAGGAGCCACAAAGGACACATGGAAGCTGCAGGATGAAGATTATTAAAAGAAAGAAAAACTGTGAAACTTTCCCTCATTTTCAAAGTGTATATTTTGATGACCAGCTCACCTGTTTTCCGGGTTTGGTCATGTGGCATTTGCAAGAGGAGCACTGTGATGTCATTTTCAGTCGTCAGCTCGTGGCAGTACAAGGCAAAATGGCCGACCGCTCAGATCGATCATAACGGTGGATTTTTCTGCTGGACTCATTTACTGCCAGTGGCATATTTTTTTTTGTCGTTTAAGAATCCTAACTTTGAATCCCAGGTATGTATTCATATATTTCTTTTACTTTTTCACGTGGCAGCGTGTGAAAATGGCTGGCAGTGAACGCGTCAATTCATATTCCACAAACGCAATTTTAATCAGAATACTGTGTTGAGATTAGTGGGGTTGCACAGAACATATTATCGTACAGAGATTTTTTTTTTTTTTTTTTTGGGACCCGCCCATTAAGGACACGCTTGAGATACAATGCAAAGTGTGGATGTCTTAAAATGAAACATGACCCCGCCTCCGCAGTCCTTCCAACCTTGTCCGCCGCACGCACCTTTCTCAAAATCACTCTTGCTTGTCCTTGCAGGGAATTAACTGGTACCACTGGAAGGGACACGAGTTCTCCATTCCCTTCGTGGAGATGAAGATGCGGCCGTTCAACTTCCGCAGCATCAGCAGCAAGAGGAGGCGGTCGGCGCCCGTATAGGTTGCCTGCATGAGCGCCCTCTTAATTGAGAGGCAGAGACCGATTGAGCTCGGGCGACCGTTTTGATGATGATGCTCGTCGTTCTCAGTCGTCCTTTCCATTTTCATTTGGCAGTTGAAAGTAAAAAAAAAAAAAAAAAAAAAATGAAGATTTGATGATTCAATTTAAAGCTCCAAAAGGAATGATGAAAAATCTGTCAGTTTTTTTTTGCTGTTGTTGTAAATAACGAAAATAGTCAGGAATTCTTTTTTTTTAAATTGCTATTTGAATATGGAACGAATGAATGATATGTGAATTGACGAGGCCGCTGTGACGATAAGAAACTTTCGTTTGCCGATTTTTTTTTTTTTTTTTTTTTTAATGAAGCAGCAAGTGGTTGGCAATCTGATTCATAGCAGCGAGCATCAAAGGAAAACATTGTCCGACCTCTGTTTGTCTCCGCCTCGCATCCACGTAGAGCCGTCTTTCCCTGCTGTCCTTCCTCCCGGGAGATAAAGACACTGTATGTAATTTATTCCGCTCTTTGAATGACAATTCTTCTGCTTTCTGTAAAAAACAAAAACCCAGCAGAAACAATAGCCAGGATGCGTTATTTTAGCCACTAACAATAACACTTTTAACAACAACGCTAAAGGCCGTTACTGTAAGATATATAAATATATTTTTATAACTGACATTGTGGCAAAGGTCCGTCCGTCCTATTTGATTTGATGCCTTTTCATGATTAC
This sequence comes from Hippocampus comes, assembly GCF_001891065.2. Taxonomy (NCBI): domain Eukaryota; kingdom Metazoa; phylum Chordata; class Actinopteri; order Syngnathiformes; family Syngnathidae; genus Hippocampus; species Hippocampus comes. The sequence continues at coordinate 300,342 of NW_017805334.1, read as the reverse complement.
ATTCGCGTAAAAAGGACAACGCGGGCCTCTTTGACACCGTTTATTTCCAGGTTGGCTTCTGTGCCATCAAAGAAAAATATTGGGACAAAGTTGTGCCAGCGTAATTCCACTGTTTCAGAACCAGGACGAGATTCGTGCAAAAATCCGTACGTCACCGGCATAGATAGCCGGACAAAGACACATTACTTGTCGTAAATGAAGAATCATTGGCGTGAAATTGGATCATTTCAGCGGCAAACCTTTTTAGGTGTCCTGCCTTGCCGCATTCTGTTGAAAATGTACGTGAACTTTTTCAGTTCCTGTTTTGGGAGATTTCTGTGTGAAAGGGGCTCAAGAAGACGGGAGCATTCAAGTCGGACATTCAGATTCACAAACATTCTCTCACGTCGGACTCATCCGTTGCAATATACAGTATTTGTGTTCATGATCAATATATTAATTCTTTTTTTTTCTGTGTTCATTGAACGTAATTTCCGTAGTTGTTTCATTTTTTTTTAGTTTAGTTTCAAGCAGTGTGTGTTGTATCTCGTCGTAGTGATGGTTTGAATACCAAAGATTGCGAACCATACGAAGAAATGGGAACAGATAGAAGCCAGTCCCGTCAAAAAACACAAGCATACAAATAATGGGGTTCGGTCTGCGGTTGTGCTTGCACAAATTGTTCACGTAAACCTTTAAAAAGGGACGCGTGATGCATCTTATTCACAATCAGTGTTTGATGCATACATCAAAATACCCCAAACATACCCCAATGGGATGGCCGTGAGACAACGTGGAGCACACTGAAAAAAAACCCCCATAAGGTTGGGGGGGTAGTGGGTTGATGCATACATCAAAATACCCCAAACATACCCCAGTGGGATGGCCGTGAGACAATGTGGGGCACACTGAAAAAAAAACCCCACAAGGTTGGGGGAGGTAGTGGAGGGGTTTTGCAGTCAAATTATAGAAACCAACCACCCCTCACTAACAGCCCACAAAATATTAAGTTATCCGTTGTTGTTTAATTTCACACTTAATGGGTTCCCACTATTTTTATCCGCCAAATTAAACAGTCAGTTTTGCAGAATATGTCCCCCTTTAAAGTTGCAACCTGACCTCATACTGTCAACTTCCTCCAATTTTGACGCCAGCACAGACTCAACTCAACCTCTTCATTTATCATGTACTCGTGTAGCCATGAAGATATCGCGTCTTTTAGAAGCAGACGAATGCCAAAAAAAAACCCAGATTCCCGCTCTTACTGACAACGCTGCATGCCCACTACATTGCAGTTCCACTTGTCTTTATTACGTCACGTTTGCCGATCCGGGTTCAAGTCACTTGTTTAAATAGTTGGTAGCGACATTTCCCGGGGTTCTGTTAATGCTTGTGCCATCTTGGATCGTGATCGCAGCTAGAGTAGGTCATCTTGTAGTGTTCTTCTTGCATTAACCACTTAGGCGGAGTTTGTCTCTGGGCGTCTTGAGGAACAAAAGGGAACATTGAATGTGCTTTGAAATATGAGGGATGTTATGTCAAGTCAGACTTTTTACCTTTCGGATTACTTGGGATTGACTACAAAAAGTGAATGCCGTATTTGAGAGATTAAGGTTACTCTGAAGTTCGCCGACAATCTGTTTGTAACGACCACAGTACCAATTTGTAATTCCTCGCCCATTTCAGTTCAAGAGACACTAAAGTTAACAATCTGCACATTCATGAATCTTCATTTGAAGTTTCTCGCTACTAAAACAAGGCAGTTAAAAAAAAAAAAAATACAATAAACTTTTTTTTTTTTTTTGCAATGTCAAGATAACCACTGTGGCTTCATTTCGTTTCAGGTGACTGTAAAAGTGGTTCAAAAGAAAATGTCCTCATCACTATATCAACATTCATGGTTTACTTTTGCAGGTGTACTTTTGTACTAAGTGTGACACTGTACCTTAAGCAAATTTGAAATGTCGCCATGTAAATGCAAAAGTTTGGCTCAATTTACTGCTGCCCGTTGGGTAAAAAAAAAAAAAAAATCTGATACATGCTGAAAACTTGGGATTTGTTGTTGGATACCCTTGGATATTGCTGTTAAATTTAGCTCTAGTTTGACATAAACGTGTATGATATAGTTCCTTTTATAATACATTTTCTACATATTAATAAAATATTCAAATAGTCAATTTCTTGTTTCAATTTTACTTGGAATATAAACACAAGCTTTCCACCTTGACTAAGGCCTCAGGTCCTTTTTAAGAGGCCCAAAGCATGATGCTGCCACAACCTTCAGTGCAGGTATTGTCTTTGTATTGTATTTGGTGACGAGCATTTTTTTTTTTTTTAAACAGCTTCCTGTTCAAGAAGTTTCCTGCACATGACTGAAAGACACCCATGCATGCAGCAGCTAAGTGTTTCGGTCTTATGAAATAACACCAAAGCTCTGCATTCAGCACTTTGAGACATCTTTAATCACAGTGTATTCAAATGATTCGCTAATTATGCATGCAAGTGTCAGGTCAGCAGAAACAAGATGGTGACTAATCGGCTTGCAGGGCGTTAAAAGTGAACACGCTTTATAGAAAGGTCAGAGCAGGACAGCCAAAGCAGAAGTGAAAGACTCATGTACGCACACACGCACACTGTGACGACCTCTCTTATCATTCCTCCTAAAAAAACGATTTGTCATTTCCACTTAATTCAACATCCATCCCAAACATATTACCCGCTTTTCGTCCTGTTTTTTTTTCCCCCCAATCCCTGTTGCACTTCCTCTTCGCTGAGTTTTCTTTCTCAAAGTTTTGTACACAGGCTCCCCCTAGTGGCACACAAAAGAAACACTGAATTAAATGTATGTGGATTTGATAGTGAATACCAAAGTTAAATTTCATCATTGTGCCTCTTTATCTTGAGTTGCAACCCTTGCTCAGGTTGCTCTTGCTATTCTCTTATAACTGATTTTATCAAAATCATTCGCATTTTATCATCTTTGCTCCCTCCATGGTACTTGTTTCATGAGGTGACTGTGAATAAAAGCATTCTGATGGGTTGACATGTTTGTACGCACTTCACTAAAATGGCACAAAACAAACGGCACAGTACCTTGAACATTTTCAAATGTAAAAATATGAATATTTAGGCACTTAGCCCGCTGCATAGCTAGCTAGCTTTTAGCTAGCCCGTTAGCTAGCTGCCTAGCTAGCTAGGCGTTTTATTGTGTTTTAGAAGAGAACTCTATTCATCAGTTTTTATGTGTTACTCAATGCTAAGTCCAACCCTGCGTGTGACTTGAGTCCCCCACCTCTGGCCCAAGGACGTGCTAAGTCATTTCTTTTGTTTTGTTTTTCAAATAACTGTAAAAATTATGTGTTAGAACCTAAGCCCATAATCTACAATCGGCCTCTCTAAGGAACCCTTTGCAGCAGGAAGTGGAATGAAAAACATTTATATACAGGTAGCCACAGTGCTTTTTGAATATTTAACAGATGTATGTGGAGCACAGGGCTTGTGTGTCAACTGTCTGTACTTCCAGGCGCTCAGGTCGGGGTACGCGACGAGGCCGAGGCTGATTCAAAGCGGCGTTGAGAGCTGTAGCGGATCTCCCATCAGTGAATGCCTTCACATGTGAGTAAAGATGGCGAGTGAACTCCACTGATCTGCTCAATTCCTGTTTTCACTTTGCCAACTGACATATTGGAGACACGGCAAAAGTGTGGTCACATGACACCAAAATGGGACATTTTTGGGTTCAGCTTGTTGAATGCATGGTGGAAAACAATCACTGCACATGACCCTGACACACCATCCATATCGTTGGGGGCATCGTGCTGCGGGGAATCTTTTCTTCTTCATTGTGCTTTGGATGTCTGTTACTAGTGAGTGTGCAGCTGAGGCCTCGAGGAGCAGTTTCCATCACAAGTGTGCTGCTTCCAAACAATGACCGGAAGCAACAACACAATGTTACTAACAGGCCGACAATGGGAGTCTATTTTGGTCCCTTGACGTGCTTTACAAGCTGCAGTAATGCAACCCATAGGACTAATTATTGGACTCTCGTGTGATTATTTACCTTTAACCTTGTCAAGTGTTAAAGGTACAAAAGCAGGGGGAACCCCAGTATATGACACAAAGATAGAAGAGAGTATACTCTTCGTAGCCTATTTGGCTCTTGAAAAATCCGTCAAAATGTTCAAACGAATTGCAGTCCAGGCAACTGTGCTTTGATAACGGCCACCAGTGAACGAGTTACTGAATGGACAGGCGCTCCGGAGACAAAGACTAAAAAGTCAATTTTCTGTCTATGTCCCCTTTAAATTGAACACGTAAATAGGATTAGAAGAAAATAATCATCACCATAAAACAACAAGTGTGTCGAAGATCATTGAAGGCCAATGGTAATGCTTCCTGTATTCGACCGTTCTGCTCAAAGAAATGTTTAGATTGGTTGCCTGGAAAGATTGCGGTGTCATTGTCAGTGACCATCCTCGGGGACTTCCTCTTTGTGGAACCACTTCAATAATGTCAACCCACACAGAGTTACGCTCTCCATGCAACAAAATACTGCCAACATTCCAATGACTCAGATCTTAAGCCCCTGAGGAACTTTTGCACTTTATGCAATGGCCGTTACGTCTTCTGTTACTGTTTACTAAAAGAAAGATTCTGTACACACCAACACATAGACAGTGTTGTGCATGTTCATGACCGCACACAAGGTCATGCAGTCAGTCGCCTGTGGTTTGTCCTCTGAAGATGTGTCTCGTTCCAGGAAACACCAAGCAAATGGTGTTTCTGAAAGATACTGACAAAACCACTCTCATTTCCTCTTTTAACTCATCCCCTCTCACATTAATGTTCCTTTTTGACGTTTGTATGCTTAATGATGCAACTATTAAGAAAAAAAATTCACCTGTGTCTGGGATAAAACTAAGCCAATTCAAACAAAAAAAAGAGTGTCTTTTCTCTATTCATTTCTGCACTAGACTTGACATAAAATGATAACTTTTAAATAAAAAATTATATGAAAAAAGTTACATTCAGCCTTCATTATAAGACATATTTGGTAGATTAAACTAATGTACACGCCGCTGCGGGGGGAACTGAACTGAACACAACTCTGAACAGTTATGTTAGCATTTATGCTAGTGCTAACACAACGGGGTGTGGTGTTCTGGCTGACTGGAGTTTGTCATTGCGGATCTGCGTACCTTTTGGCTCTTCTGGCCATCACTCAAAAGTGGCTGTGGATCTTCGCCAACACTAACTGATCAGCTCACGGGCGGAGAAAATCGTCGTGGTGGCGCCTACGCAAGTGAGATAAATGGAAATTGAAAAAGGGCTCGCTCAACAGAAACATTTTCACAAAAATCCAGATCAGAATGTCCTTGGTTGTTTAATTTCACACTTGACGGGTGGGCAGGCACTCCGGAGTCCTGACTATTTGTACACAAGCAATTAAAAAGGTCAATTTTGCATAATATGTTCTCTTTAATAAGACTAGCAAACAATGTGCTACTAATAATGTTGTGCATTCATGCTTCAAATAGTTACACAGCGGCCCAAGAGTTACTTAGGGATTTAAGTGGTGGATTCAGTCCCCAGTGAAGGTCCAGGTACCAAATGGGCGACCACCACCAATAACAACCCCTTCCCCGTTCAGCCCCTGACTGACGCTGCGTGTGCTTGTTCGTGGCTCGGAGGCAACGCGGCTTCATGAAAATTGATGAGACGAGCCTCATCATGTCTGCAGGAGAGTTTCAGCTATCTTGGGCATATAACGCGCACGCGCATACTACAAAAAAAAAAAATTGCACACCATGGGGTAGTATCCCAGCTGGCGTCTGCGCTCGTCACTGTCTTGTCGCCTCCAGTAAACGCTGATGAATGATCCGGAGCCATGATGGAAGTCCTTATTTACAGTAGTTTAGATGAAAATCACCAGATTGTATCTTCAGCTGGAGCTTTTTTTTTTTTTTTTTAAATATACAGTGTACAGCATGAATGTTCCTGCAGGCCTGCGTGGCTGATACTGTACACGCTGAAACATGAGGCAGCCATAACTAGGATTCTTCCATTTTGCCACAGCAGCACTGTGAGCTTGTTGTTAACGTTTCTGCCTCACAGTTTTGAGCTTCATGGTTTGTGTCTTGGCTTTGGCATGTGTGAAGTTTGCATATTCTGCCCCTATTTATTTTTTTTTTCTAATAATCATGAGCCTCAGAGAGCACAGAATGTGGTTGATTTTTCACAATTTTGAAGCCTCATTTTAATTTTTCAAATTTGACAGGATTGTTGACAAAACCGTCGTTTTTTTGGGGGGCTTAAGTGTGTGCAGATTGCTACCGACATGCTTTGCTCGTCAAACTTGGCTGTACGGTAACAAGCGCTGTGACCAGCCGAGGATGGTGAAAAATGCTGATTTCTATTGATTCCGAAGGTCCAGGGTAGGGTACATTGAGAGCGCAACACATGAGAAGCTGAAATGTTAAAATCGAACATTCACGCGCACGCACTTTGGAAATTGTGCAGCGCCGAGAAATGCGACAAAATGAAAATAATGAACAGAGAGAGGAAAAATGAATTTCAATTTCATGGAGCAAAAGAATTTTGGTTTGTGTTTCCTACACTTTTTCTAATTGAGCTCGTCCCGTGTTGACCCTTAACAATGTCGCCACTTGCTCGATTTATGCTCTTGTGCACTGGCGCTGTAGCTTGGTCGAGGCGCACACTCACTTTTTTTCAAATCCTCTTTTTAGAAAAGCTCTGCCCTGGTTACCGACACGCTTTCTCCCTCTCTTCTTTTCAAAACTTTGAATGAAAAAACCTCTTTTGCCTGACTGAGCCAGAAAGAGAATTAACTACAATGCCACAGGCGGGCCTCTCTAAGTGTGCGCGTGTGTGTGTGTACACAGAAACACGCACTGTGCATCTTTTACCTGGTAGAGCACTCAAATACTTTCGCAGCTTTCATTTCCCGTGTTTGTTCCCCATTTAGACGCGGGGTTGAGATGTGTTTGTTAACGGTGACAAAGTCTTATTGTGCTGAAAGGGAGCAACTCCAACAAGCCATTTTTTTTTTTAAATACATACGTGTCCCGTTACGTTTCCACTCGCTGGCTCGTCCCTGACTCAGTGCGACGTCACCCCGTTGCTCATGTGCGAGTACAGTAAAAGCCGGCCCAAGAATCCATGCAGGAAACACACAAGCAAGAACAGACAGAGGGCCCATTCTTACAAAAAGTGGGCAGGGTGCGGTGGTGACGTTGTGACTATAACACACACATGCAAACACACACACACACACACGCTTGGAAGCCAGGAGGAGGAGGATATTGTTAGAGGTTGAGGGGATGGGGCTAGAAGAGCAAACAGGAACAGAAAGTGAAGCCTTGTCATGATGTTTGTGTGCGTGTGTGTGAGGGTGACAAAAAGAAGCACACAAGCCAATGCTAAACAGAGACACAACACGTTTGATTGAGCTGACGAGGAGGAGGCCTGACCTAAGTTAAGGTAATGTCACTTTGAATGAGTTGCTGTGGATGTTGCGTGTGCTGAAAAGTTGGGAGAGTTTGACCGTGGTTCATATTTTTTTTTCTACCCTCAGATGACAATTAAAAATGTTACATATTTGTGGATTGTCTTGGTGCAAGCAGCCTGGATTCAGTTCAGCCTCGGTGACGGATGTTGTGAATGGAGAATAGAAATGACTGTGCCTGTGACTGACCGGCGACCAATCCGGTAGTCTGCCTTTCGCCCGATGTCTACTCGGCCAGACTGTAGCTCACCTGCGACCTGCTTGTCTGCTGCATTCAGTCGATTTGCTCGCTTGAAAGTGGCTCTGGATCTTCACCCAGCCCCGCTACCCGGGCATGGGCTGAGGAACTTTGAATGGGGGTGGCTATAATACGGTGTATATCAATACATCTTTTCAGTCACTGGAATTTAACCCCCACCACCCCCCCAAACAAAATCTTCAACATTTCTTCTTCTGTCTCGAAACCAACCTAGGATTTTCGTGCTAGTGGTTAGCGTGTCTGCTTTCCCAGCTTGGACGTTTCTGTGTGGAGTTTGCATGGTTTTTGTGCGGGGTGTTTCGGCTGCAGGCCTGTTTGAATAAGGAAATAGCTAATAGGCCATTGTGATTTTCTAGGAATGTTGTTGAAGTGTTTGAAAATATAACAATGTCAGAGATGAATAGAGCTAAAGTGTTGCATATTGATATTTGTTTCTTAATCATTGTGAAAAATAACCAACATGATGGTTTCCCCCCCCCCCTCCCCATCAATGAATATCGTTATTATGAATAATTTTCAGAAGTGTGTATCAAACACTTCACATTGATCAGAACCCAAGAAGTAGCTGTCGGTTTCAACAAGGTTGGTGTCTAAAGTGCGCATAGCTGTGAATGAGCGCATTAATGGCTGTTTGTGTAAATGTGTCCTAGTACGTCTTCACACACAAACATTTGAGCTTTCGCCTTCTGATAAAATCCCCAAACAAAACAACAACAAAACATTTTTGAAAAGCGGTATAAGTTGCAGAGTGCGAACTGCGCTCGAGGCCACTCATTAAAGATTCCTGTCATGCCTTCTGTCGCCGCTTCTGCTCTTTTGGATCACGCGTGCGCCCTCCAAAAAGCAGCCCCCTGATGCAATCATCACATTTTTCTCAGCCCCTTCCTGCTTTTGTGAGGCGCATCAATTGGCTTTTCCTGCACTAAAGAATCCTCCAGCGGAGCACAATGTCACAAGAAAGTCAAGTGGACTCCTGGAATGTCATAAGAGCCATTGGGATATTTTTCTCTTGTTCCTTTTCATTTGTATCAATGAAGTCGAAGTCATAAAATATTTCTTTTGTAATTTTTTGGGGGTCCTGCTTTTGTGAGGCGCATCAATTGGCTTTTCCTGCACTAAAGAATCCTCCAGCGGAGCACAATGTCACAAGAAAGTCAAGTGGACTCCTGGAATGTCATAAGAGCCATTGGGATATTTTTCTCTTGTTCTTTTTCATTTGTATTATTGAAGTAGAAGTCATAAAATATTTCTTTTGTAATTTTTTTTTTTTTTTTGGTTTTATTCCATTTTTGTTTTTCCACGGAGCAGCGTTGATCCGCGATGCTCCTTCATCATTTCCTTTTTTGAGAAAAAAAAACGAGGGTGGGGGGGGGGGGGTGTGAAGGCAGAGCGCCGCGTTAGCTCGCCCGCGCGTCAAGCTCTTCGGCTGTGATGCCAAACGTGTTTGCGGTCTTGGCGCAGGTGCCTCTGCCCTCGCTCTCTGCCAGCAAACGTGAGATGAAAAAAAAGCTCCGCTCCTTTTCTCAGGCGCTTTTTGTGAGGAAAGGAGCTGTGTGGGTGTGAGCCGCGCAGTTCTCAAAGACGCGAGGTTCACCAAAAGTCTTGAGACACTCTCTAGGATTGGTGCTCGGATACAATAAAAGCAAGGACGGTTTGGAGTACCTTATGGATGAGCTAAAGGGAGTATTTCAGTAGATGTGAGGTACTTAGGTCACTTTTAGGGATCACTTCGATAGATTTAAATGTGATTCGGTAACTTTTATGGAATATTACATATACCAGTATTTTAAGTGTATTTAGTTAACTTTTAGTTCAGTAGATTTTTTGGGGGGAGGGGGTGTATTTCGTAGATTTTAAGACTATTTAGCTAGCTTACGGTATTTCAGAGAATTTAGGGGACATTTCAGTCGATTTGAGAGTATTAAGGTAACTTTTCAGGGCTATTTAAGTTGATTTAGGAGTGTTGTGGTAACTTTTAAGGAGTAGTTAAGTAGATGTCAAGTATTTAGATCACTTTTTGGGGTATTTTGCAGATTTTTAGTGTATTTAGACACCTTAGGGAGTATTTCGTTGATTTTCAGTGTACTTATGTCATTTAGGCAGTATTTTGTTGAGTTTAAGAGTATTTAGGTAGCTTTTAAGGTTTAGTAGACTTACGTGTAGTTACTGTAGGTAACTGAGATTATTTAATGGATTTTTAAGAGCATTTTGGTAACAGTTATCGATGGTGAATTGATTGTAAGAGTATTTAGTTTGTGGAATTTATAGGCAATTACAAATTCCTTTTGCGCGGTGAGGAAGTTACCTAGCAAATAGCGAGGGAACACTGGACAGAGGATAGCAGACAGAATACAGAAATGTATCAATCATCATCTAATCATCTAATTTTTTTGTTTGTTTGTTTTCTTTTGCTCCACAGAAACTGCAACTTCGACAGTCATCACAGTTTGACCTTGAAATTTTATTTTCTGCCATTTTTGGGCTTGAATTGTGCATTGTCTGGTCCATCCACTTGAAGGAAGTAAAAATGAAACTCCAAAGAAGTGCTGCGTTGGCCGCCCGATGAAGAATAACGAAAGTCACAATGGAAATTCGCCTTCCTCGAAGCCACTGAAAGTATGAAGTAAACTTAAGAACTTTTCGTCGTGAAGCTATGGAAGGGACAGCAGACAGCATCCGCAACTTCTTCAACCATCTCTGGACTTTCGTGATGGACAAACACCACCAAGGCGTCTACAACACCGTGTGCCTCGTGGTCCTACTCACGCTGCCTCTGGTCGTCCTCGTCACCACGCTTGCAGTATGTTGCCACTGTTGCTGCTATCGCCATGCCAACGGCTGCTGCTGCTGCTGCTGCTGTGGAAGGGGAGGAGATGCCGGCAAGTCGGAATTAAATAAGAAGAAGAAGAAAAACTCGGCCAATAATGATGACTTGTGGATATCGGTGAAGACAGGGCAGATGATGCCCGACCTGGTGGCCCTGCCGATGGAGTAGAAAGTCCTTTTTATTGTTTGGAAGCCTTTCAGTGGACAGCAAAAAAGGCAGACAAAACTCATGAGATGTAAAAGCAGTGTTGAAAGTAGTGAGATTTTGTACTAGCCATGTAGTATGTGGAGCTCTATGTTTATATTGTTTGCGGTACAGACATTCATAAGCCCGGCAGACAACGCAGATGCAGTTCGGCATCGCATATTTGCCTTTTGGCTGTTTTTTTTTTTTTTTTGGGGTATTTTTTTACCCTTTCCTGTTATTTGCTGGAAAACTTGCTGTTTTTGTGCTCAGCCCTGAGCAGCAAAAGCGCGTCTTTGCTCTTGGTGCCACGGAGCAATGTTGAAGTGGGTTGAGGAGCTCCATGTAGTGCTTTGCTGTCATCTTGCGGGATCCGTGGGCAATTATAAAGCTTTTTAGGCACATGTAATTTACTCACAGATGTTTCTTATTCACGGCACTGTTAGGTCCCTCTGCCTCATGAATAGCGGGGCTGCAAAAGTTCCTCAAGCTCCCTGGTGAAATGTGTTGTGTCTGTATTCAGGAGGGCACTGCAGTTTTCAAGGCCGGTTGTAACCCTGTCTACTTGTCACAAGCTATATATGATGGCTCACTTTTAAACGTTAAAAAAAAAAAAAAAAAGAAGAAAAAAAACCCCATACCTCTTGCTCTTGATTTTTCACTTATGAATTCAAGGCATGCATTTGCTACTGTCGTTGCTAGTTTGTGTCTCGGACTGCTTTGTTGCTCAGGTATGTCCCGTGGGGCATTTGCAGCAATACCTGTCAAGCTGTCACACTTTGAAAGAATCATATTTCACTGAAATCAGTTTTACTCAACTGCATGCAAGGGAGCAACTGTATACCACGCCCTATACTGTAGCAATGGAGATAATGACAACATGATGGCAGATGATGGGGCCTGAGTATTGCGCCTCAAGCTTGACCCAAAAAGACACAAACACTCCAGTGCGTCCATTTCACTGACAACTTCACTGAGCAATCAAGCGTGTGCCACTCCAAATTTGGGGATGATTTCACATTTACTAAAGCTAAAGTGCAATGTGCATATTGCAAAGCACAACTGGCTTGAGTTACATCACCGCACAGCTACGGTACGGTTGTTTAGACGGTTAACAGCCAGCCAAGTCTGCAATATCATTTGCTAACTTTCATGTCACCCAACAGGCCAGGCCCACCTTTGAAAGGCACGCATACAGTATATTCAACGTCACAAATACGACAATGCATAACATGATGATGGCAGCCAAAATGTACAAAAACAACACCTGCACCACACATAGATATATTTTAGTATTATCAATATGAAGCGTTAAAATCATGTCACTCTTATTTTGGGGGAAAAAAAAAAAACATTGAGAACACTCCTAAAATGATTGAAGCCATGAAAGCTGATTTCTACAGCAGCTGTGTGCATAATAAACTCATATGATAACGAAACTATATTATGTGAGCCTAAGCAAAATGAATACAAGTCTGCCTTCCATTCAGTGTTGGAAGAATAAGTCCAGTGATTGTGACATGGACGTCTTAAGTGGCTACTTTGGATGAGAGGCCCCTGCAGTAAAAAAAAAAAAAAAAAAAAAATGAAAGAAAATCAGCATGCTGTTCCGTCTTATGCATGTCGAAAAAGGTAAACAAAGCCAAATGATTTTTTAGAAGGGGAGGGGGGCTTCAAATGAGCTGTGCCACAGGGCTTGTATTTGTGACGTCTCAAAGCGCAATTAGGTGCGAGCATCTCTGCGGGGTTGCGCAATTAGCATACGCTGGCATCGGGCTTACAAGAGCTGCTGGGATAAACAAAGAAAGAGGCCCTTTCATGATGGCACTGAAATACACAAGGCCCATGTGATGACGGTTTCGTTTGTGCTGTGGGAAAGCTGCCACTTGTTTTGTGGCCTTAGGAGGAAAGAATGTTCTTCATTATTGTTATTATTATTATTATTATTATTAAAGTATTTCAATATACATATACAAATCCCCTTTTCACACTCTAGGTGAAATGAGGGCATTTTGGGTGGGCAGATGTCTCTCCTGAAAATGTAGTTAGTTTTTGAGTTGTGACTTAATGAGCAACATCAAGGAACAGATTCACCTCATATCTCAAGGCACCACTGAACAGTATTTGGGGTTTTTCAATAAATGTTATCGTATTGTTCTCTAATGCATAAAAATTCTGAGGTACCTGTTTTCCTTTAACTGCGAAAAAGCAGCATCTCTCTGTTTTTTTTTTTTTTTACTTCTTCCTCCACTCAAGTGAATTTATATCATCCTCCACATAATGATAACGAAGCATTTCAGTCAGTGCATCATAATGTAGTTGCAAATTGAAAATTAAAACCGACTTCTTGTATTCAGTAAGGACATGCTATTGTTCAGAAACTCAGGCGCTTCCCTTTTTTTCTTTTTTTTTCTCGGCACACAGAGATACCATGATCAAGGCCGAGTGTGCTGTACACACTTTGCAAGGAAATAAAGTGTGTTTTTACCTTTCATTGTTTCGTATTCCTTTTCTGTTAGAAATGGGCAGACTTTATGAACATACAAATGCAGCCGCATACATGGGGGTGGGGTGGCGGGGGGGGATTTCTTTGCAAATGTGTGAACTGCTCAGGGGACAAAAGTTACATTTTGTTCTTGCAGCTTGCTGACTGCATTCACTGTGAGAAACACAGTAAGACGGTATGTATATATCTGTATATATAAATGTGCGCGCACACACACGCGCACACACACACACACACACACACAATAAACAGCTGCAAGTCTGTTTTTTTTTTCTTTCTTAATTTTTTTTTTTTTTGAAAGAATGGTTGAATAACTGCTTGTTGTGCCCTCTGCCTGATCTGCTCTTTCCATCAAGTGGTCTACGAGTTAAACAAAGTCTCCCTTATTAGACCCCCGAACGCTGTCATGGAAAAAATAGCTCAGGCTGAGCCCACGCGTATGTGTCAACCTGACTGACTCGGGCAGACACTCATTTGCCACATTAGCTCTCGTGTGCATGTGCGTGTGCGTGCGTGTGTGTGTGTGTGTGTGTGTGTGGGGGGGGGGCTTTTTTTTTTTCAAGATGTCAGACTTTTCGTTTTTTTCGCCCCTTTATGTTTACTCTGGCTCCAAAGTAAGCAGAGCAATGGCGGGATCCAATCTCTTCTCGTCATTTGTAAGTGAGTGCGTGGGTGGAAAGTCATTTCATTTTCAAGACGTCCTTTCTTGGAAATGTCAGCTGGAACAGTGACTTGGATGAATTCACAGTGAGACTTTAGTCATCAATGTGGAGCATAATCAGTGATGTCACAGATGCTCTAATTTCAAAACAAATGTTAAATGAGTAATAACACTGATCATCATTCTAAAGTATCACCATTAAAGGCAAAACTGTGGAAAAGAGTGTGGGGGATATTGATTATGAAAAAGAAAGTCAACATTTTGTTGACCTATTTTTAATTCCTGTGTGGAGCTTGTATGCTGTTGTGGCTTTTCTCCGGGTACTGCAACTCATTCCCACAATCCAAACTCACTGAAGACTCTCGTGTGTTCTGAGGAAGTGTTCTTAGGTATTAAGATTAGTATGAATGCTTAATTGTTTGTCTACCCTGTAATTGAGTGGCGACTAGTCCAGGTTGTGTCCCGCTGCTCGACCCAAGTCAGCGTAGCTATTGTACAGTCTTCTAAAATGACTTCCTGTTTGCAGTGCCCGATGATGTCTGAATTGGTTGCGTTTTTTGGAGGGATTGAAATGTGTCATGACCTTATCATAAAAATAGCTCTGGTTCAGACAGCGCCTCAGCTTCATTTAAATTCTTGGGAAACGTGGGAAACTATTTTGAAAGAGCAGAACACGAGCAGTTCCTGTAAGTTGCTCAACATTCTTATGAGGAAACGTGAGTCATCACTTGATGGGAGCCTCTTCCTGTTGTGGTAGTTGTTGTAATTAGTCCGTTTTTTTTCTTTTTCTTGTATGTTGTAGTAGTAGTCTCCTTATTTCAATATTTCGTCATCAGTGTTCCATCCTTTGAATTTGTTGGTTTCTGATGTGATGACTTTCCCCTTCTGCCAGTCTATGATGCGATTGTTTCTTCTGCACTGATCTGTTATGGCAGATTGTTTTGTTTGTTTTCTTGTTCCGCTTTTTGTTCTTCTGTTCTGGTGTAACGTCCTGTTGTTTGTGTTTCGCATTCTGTTTGATGTTCTGTTTTTTCAGGGCCTGAATATATATTTGATGTTTTCTCATGCCGCGTTGAATGGGCTCTGTGATTCCCTTGACATATGGAGGTGTTATTGAGTCGTTTTCACGGTTTGTTACTTGTTTTTGGTTTTCTTACTTTTTTTTTGTAATGTTGGTTTTGTCTGGCTTGCAGTTTTCTTTTGCTGATGGCCCATTCGGGATATCGGCAGAGAGTAAGAGCATTTTGGATGTGCTTTTCCTCTTCCTGTCTGTCCTTGTTGTCACGTTCGTCCGCTTGTATAGTGTTCCGAGTTTGCGTGCTGTGGAATGTTCGAACGTCCAAACCAGGCGATTGTTCGTATGTGTGGGTTTCCTTTACAACATCATCCCCCGGATACACTGTATGGAACCGCAAAAATACATAAAACACATATGCCACTCCACCCAATAGTAGACAGCATCGCATCACCTACATACAATCTGTCCAAAGCTCCGGTAGAAATCTTCAACCCCCTCCATGGACAATCAAAACATCATTGCAAGAATTCACAGGCAAAAGAACTCCAAAACACTACCGTAAAAAAAAAAAACAAAAAAAAAAAAAAACGGATGAAATACTCATATCACACAACCATTGTCTGGGAAAATAGAAACCTTAAACTAATTTATCCTACTGAGGTTTTTGGAATGTTGATTATGTGCCTTGGCTCAATGAGGATGGAGAAACGCAAATGCGACTTTCTTCTGACCTACCCACCACACTGACAGACAGACCTTGAAACAAATTCAACCAAAACGTTTTCTTTATAAGAAGACCTCTGTGATTTTTGCATCTTTGATGCAAAAAGCGTGTCCACCGATGTGAATTCCACATGGAGGCAGGTGAGAATTCAGTAGGAAATCATACAAAGAAAAACCAAAAATCAGCATAATCACCACATTGGGTTGGTACTGCAAAATCGGGTGCATACTTTTTGTGCACACCGCCTCTCAGCAAGCCATCAGGGATGGTCTCCAGCCTACCAAGGACAAGCACTTAAGGAAATGGATCCATGTATTATGCAATGTTTTTTTTAACTGCTTAAACTGTCCTACTGATTATTTTTGCATCATATCCTTCTAAATTCTCATGAGAGCAGGCCGACTCTGAATACGTCAAAGTTAAGTATGGGTCTCATTGGCCACTGCTCTTCTTCTCCTGGTGATGGACGGCATTCCGTTGGCTCTTCTCTCTGGCCATCAACGATCGCCTCTTCCTGCTGGAGTACGCTCCCGCCGGCCGAATCTTCATCTCGGTGAAGTCCAGGGACACCAGGTGGCCTTTCCACGGCTCCCAGTTGACCCCCTACAAGCGGGAATGGAAAGCGTTGATGTCAACAGAAGGCGGGCCATGAAAACAATTGTGGAAGCTCTACTTTTGAAGGTAAATTTTTTTTTTTTAACGTTAGATTTTAGCACAGGAGGGATGTGAATTTTTTTATATTATTCCTTTATTAGTTTTATGTTAGGCAGCCCATGGTCCAGTGGTTAGCGTGTCGACCTCACAGTGCAGAGGTGCCGGGTTCGATTCCAGCTCTGGTTATTCCCGTGCCTGCGTGGGTTTTCTCCGGGTACTCCGGTTTCCTCCCACATTCCAAAAACATGCATGGCAGGCTAATTGAACATTCAAAACTAAAACTTGGTTTTAGGGTAGTGTAAATGTTGGTGCACGAGGGTGAACTAAACTGGATGGATGGTGATCCCAGTGTAAACTACCTTGACAGATGACGAAGTTAACGAGGCGTATCTCCGATGACTCACCATACTGTGCCTGTTGTCTCCCCATTTGCCGTTGAGGTTGGCCAGATGACAGTTTTTGTACCACCAAGCCCCGCGGTGTGTGAGGGCGCAGTTGCCGAGGGCGATGTCATTATCGGAGTCGATCGTCGTCCAGGGCCGACCTTGGTGATAGGTCATTGCATCACCTAGGGAACGACAAGGACAGACGCGATTGATCTACTGTGAGTAAGTACTTCTGAACCTCACTCGGTCATCACGTTTTGCTTGCCCACTGGATGAATATCGACATCAGCGGTGCAATGTTGCTTTAGGACATTGTGGCATTACACAATAAGCTGATAAATGTCCAACTTCGAACACTGACAAAAACCTGAGAAGACTTCCTGATAGAGAAATAGCAGCATCCTTTAGAATGGTGCAAAACGTTTCCTCAAAATTCTCACAAAACATCAAAGACCCTATTTTCTTGCCCGGTGCACATCTTGCGCAAATTGTGGTCAAACTGTGCGCATGGGGGGGGGGCGTTTGCTTTCTCTCATTGTTTTCCTAGTTGGCGCCGTTGTGGGAGTGAACACACCCGACTTGCTTCCCAGCCAAATCATTCCCTTCAAAATCAGTGTGCTAGTGTCAAACAGTCCTTGACATTGCAAAAGTAGAAATACATTCGTCCCGAGTCCATGCGGAAGATCAAAGCCCGCAAAGTACATTTAGAAGGAACGGCAGAATTGCACGGGTGGATGATGTAAAGTTGGCCAGGTTGTTAACACATCATTCACCTCGGATCGCCCATCCGTGAGCCTCATCCATCAGATAGTTGTGCCGCAATAAAATGCTGTTACTTCAAAGTGTCACTTTCAATACTTTATCCTTTGATGACATTTATAACTCAAGTGCACCTGCTGTCCCTCTGTAGTGGCCAATGGTGAGCGCAAACTTCTGCCTGGCATTGGCGATCTTGAAGTTGTCGTAGATGGCGTAGGCCCTCTCTGAGCCCAGGCCTAAATCGAACCTCACCTCATACTGGATGGGCGTGTTGGTCATCTGGTATATCTTATCCAACCCTGAAATGAACCCGCAAAACAAAACACACAAACAATTGCTAAGTCTGTCTGACTTTACGTACTGTGTTTTGCAAGACATACACGAAAACATATTCCCACCTATCCAAAACTCGTCTGTCATGTTGCCGAAACCGGCAATGTACGT
This sequence comes from Hippocampus comes, assembly GCF_001891065.2. Lineage (NCBI taxonomy): Eukaryota > Metazoa > Chordata > Actinopteri > Syngnathiformes > Syngnathidae > Hippocampus > Hippocampus comes. The sequence continues at coordinate 282,417 of NW_017805334.1, read as the reverse complement.
CCTCCAGCGTTTCATAAAGTCCAGTTTGCCAGTGGTGCGACGCTGCAGGACCTGAAAGAGCACCGCTTTTGAGATATCACATACACATTCACAGAATATGCCACACTTACAAATACATTAGTTTGGCTGTCTTATTTTATTGTTTTTATTTTATTTATTTATTTATTTATTTATTTTACTGAACCACAAACAACATGTCGCCAATGTACCAGCCAGCCGCCTCCATCAGTATCCATGTCGCAGTATGCGTCAATTGGTTTGGAGCTGTCATTGTTGATATAGACGGTGTAGACGCCGCTCTTTTTGATGCCATTTTTCATGATCTGAAGACAATCCACGGGGAAGGGGTATGAGAGGCCATCTACGGAATTTGATCAAGATAGGTCAAAAACATTCAACGTATTACCCCAAGCTTGCATGATGACGGATGCAGACCTGTTTTGAAGATGGTTTCCACCACTTGACTCCTCTTGCTTCCTCTATAGGCGATGATGCTAACTATGTATCTTTTCGCAATCTGGAGGCTGGAGACGATAAAGCTGCTCTCTCTGGCTCCAAGCTGCTTCTCAACAGCCTGACATGCAACACAGCAAATTACTGTACTTTGTAGTTTGCATGACTTTTACAGTGAAATACTGGATACCCATCCTTTGGGAGCCACCATTTAACACCTGGTGAGCATGTCCGGGTCTGGCTGGGAATGAATCTGACATACGTGACTTTGGGGAAATGGGAAGGACCGGAAAATATACACACCTTCATCCGGAAGAAAATAAAAACCCAAAGGTGTTTAATGGGATTCAGATCCGGGTTCTGTGCAGGTTTTCCCCACAACAAATGTATTCCATACCTTTTATATGTATATGCAAATGCAGGAAATATAGCCACATGGCATTTTTTGCATGCTGACAACCAAAAGCACATTGCCGTGTTTTCAATTCAAGATTGAGGTTTTCTTCACCCGTGACATGATTAGCAAGGCTGGGGGAGGATTCAGAGCCACTTTCAAGCAATGGCCGGAGTCCAGTATTTGTGGTTGGTGATGTGTCGATTCATCACGTACACACAGTGAACTGTTGACTCGCCACTGGCCCAGCAATATGTGGGGCACAAATCTTGCTCCTTGGGGTATTTTCATGACATCATATCACAGTTATGTTATTAAACGCCTGGGAAATGGGATAGGTCGTAAACAAAATGTATAATATGTCCCATTTATTGTTCAGGAGAAAAAAGGGGGTCTATATCAACTTCTGGTTGACTAATTGATTGATTCACAATGTGACTCGAGCCCAAACATGTCAAAAATCTGCACATCATGACCACAAGAGGGCAGCCTTTTACAGAACTTGAATCTAAAAATTGTCCAAACAAGGCATTCCCAGTAGAAATAAATCAAATCAAAACTTGAATACATTTAGACACGATGCTGCATTAGTTGTAATATTTCAATAAAACCATAAACAAATGTTCCTTCATGCTGTTACATTTGAGGATATTCACAGTGCCTCAGAGAGCCTCCTTGTATAGTCGCCGGTTTAAATAATTTGAGTGTTAAATGTTTAGTATTGTATGAGTGCATGTTCAACTCACTTCCAGGTTGCCATCCTCATCTCTGTAGGTTAAGATGTAGCCCTCAATGTCAGCCAAAGGAGCGGCCCAGGTCAACCGAGCTGACTCCGTGGTGACATCCAAAGCCTGCAAGTCCTTTGGAGCGTCAATGTCTGTCAGTTGGATCACAGCAAACGACAAGTGAATGCTCATTCATGCCGGTAAGGAAGACTGGAGTTAATTCGTTTGCATTTTGGGGTCTGTAAAGCTTGAAATTACAAATGATGATCGTCCCTCTGGTGTGCAAGTTCAGTCGACAGCATTATTATTATATATATATATTTTTTGTATTCCTTGACTTGATGCTCAGAACCAATTATCTGAATTTGTAGTTTTCTTTCTCTCCGTGCAAATCAGCCGGCAATTAGTCTGTCCTGTTTGAAAATAATCACTGAGCTAATTTGGCGCAAGTAATCATAGTATGGCGCGTGAGCATCATTGAACATTGTACATCCATCCAAATTTTCTAGAGTGCTTGTCGTCATTCGGGTCAGCCCGAGGTCATCCCAGATGACGTTGGGTGAGAGGCGGAGACGAATCACACTTGCAATCACAGCTATGGACAATTTAGAGTATTCGGTGAGCTAAACGTGCATGTTTTCGAAATGTCGGAGGAAGTACAAGTACGGAGAGAACGTACGAGTCTCCTTTTCATGGCAGCTGTGCAAAATGATCATCAAACTTTCATGTCATGCTCTGCCCACATTGGCTGGCGCAGGGGAAAAGGTTTCACCGTTTAATTTATTATCGTCCATCTGTCTCGGATACCGGCTTCCAATTTGGGGCCCGTTTGGGCAAATTCTCTAGTCTGAGTTTGTTTAAGTATAAGCCCTGGAATCTACCCAAAGTAGGTCCTTCAAACCAAAATGGCTGACTTCCTATTCAAGTTGAGGTGTGGGTAATTAAAGCCTTTTCCGTACATCCTGTTATGATAGACGTGGCCAACGAATTTTGCAAAAGTTAATTTAACCGCTGTCAATGGCAAACATTTTTCTTACTTCTCGGATAAGTAAGGCATTTTTTTGTTTTGTTTTTTATGGGGTGGTGTGGGGACTTATTTGAGAGCCATAAAGTAAATACACACACTTGTAAAAATCAGTCGCGTGGTACATGCTTGGCCACTAATAAATATAAATAACCCCCCACAAAATGTCATAAACGACACATCAAATAGACAGGTTATCCTTTGCGATAAAATTAATTGCCGTTTTTTAGGCACTCTTAAATGAATTATGTTCTTGCGTGATCAGTGATGGCTTACGGGTTGAAATGAGATACGTTGATAGTCCAAGCCTGAGGCCCCACATTTGGTGACTAAAAAAAAGGCCTCGCGGTGGTCTGAACTTTCCACTTGACACATGTGTTTTGCACAAAGATACGTTTGTTTTAAGCCATCCGCCATGTGCCACTGCAGCTGACCCATACTGAATTACAGAAGGTACGGTGTCTAAATTCCGGGAAGCCTGCCCTGCCAAAATGAAGGATTGTGCTACTTCCTAAAGATTTCACTAACAAAATGTTAACCGTGAAAGTCGTGTGTACGGTGTTTTCACCCCGAGGAAGTACACGTGGAATGTTTGACGGAAGAAAAGTGGTTTTCAGCTATCCATTAAATGTGCTACAGAGACCTATTTGTGTTCGTGACTATTTGAGGTGGTCAATTAGACCTTTGACTTTAGCTATCTGTGCGGTCGAGAGTGGCACTTTTGACTTGATCGGAATTTGATTGGAATTACCAAAACAACCCGAACATTTTCTTAAGTAGAAAATAGTCGCGTCGTATCAAACCTGTCTCTGCTTGCACTGAGATCTTCCTGCTGCTTCTGTCTCCTTTGACGGCCCAGATGTAGACAGTGTAGACGACACCGGGCCTCAAACCACTCAGACTGTGAGAATCACTCCTGGGATCAACACGGATTTCCCCACTGGAGCCCTCTGAAGAGCTGTAGGTGAGGACGTAGCCATCGATTTCTGCTTGGACGCCATCCCAGGACACCCTAAAGCCGGTGTCGGTTTGGTCTCGGGCTAAAGGGTTAGCAGGATCATCCAGCTCTATAGGAAGATGTTAGTCGATGCAGTTAACGCTACCGATGCACTGCAATTAGTCAAAAATCATCAGAAATAGTAACTAAAGTAGGAGCAATTGACCTTTGCCAAGCTAATATGGTCTCACCCAGTGAAAAGAAGACTTTCAAAGGTGGTTAGATGTATTTTACCCTTAAAAATAAAAACATGTTGGTTGTAGAAAACGCGTGTTGTAGAAACAGCTTTGAACACCTGTCTCGGCTTGTGTCGAGATCTTCCTGCTGGCTTTGCTTCCTTTGATGGCCCAGATGTAGACAGTGTACACCACACCGGGCCTCAAGCCCGTCAGGCTGTAGGAATTGATGTCTGGTCCCAAAGAGATTTCCCCACTAGAGCCCTCCGAGTAGGCGTACGTGAGGACGTAGCCATCGATTTCCGCCTGGACACCATCCCACGACACCCTGAAGCTGCTCTCGGTCTCATCATGGGATAAGAGGTTAGCGGGAGCATCCAGTTCTAGATGTAAATGTGAGTAGACAAGCTTTAGTCATACACTAAATTAGTCCGAGGTTATGTGGAGAATAGAGATGTTAAGAAGTAAGTCATATTGAAGACCTGTCGCTGCTTGTGGAGAGACCTTTCGGCTGGCTTGATTTCCCTTGACGGCCCAAATGCGGACTGTATAAGTGACTCCAGGCTTCAAGCCATTTATTGTGTAGGTGCTACTATGGGGCCCAAGCGGGATTTCCTCGCTCTGGCCATCAGGAGAAAGGTACATTAGTACGTAGCCATCAATTTCCGCCTGGGCGCCCTCCCATGACACTCTGAAGCTGCTCTCGGTCTCATCATGGGCGAAGATGTTGGCAGGACCATCCAGTTCTAGAGGGGAATGTTAGTAGACAAGCTTACTCATGGCTCACTCAATGGTGGAAGGTTACTTATGTTGAGGTGTGAAAAGGTAAGTTATATTGAAGACCTGTCGCTGCTTGAGTTGAGACCTTTCGGCTGGCTTGATTTCCCTTGACGGCCCAAATGCGGACTGTATAGGTGACTCCAGGCTTCAAGCCACGTATTGTGTAGGTGCTACTATGGGGCCCAAGCGGGATTTCCTCGCTCTGGCCATCAGGAGAAAGGTACATTAGCACGTAGCCATCAATTTCTGCCTGGGCGCCCTCCCATGACACTCTGAAGCTGCTCTCGGTCTCATCATGGGCAAAGATGTTGGCAGGACCATCCAGTTCTAGAGGGGAATATTAGTAGACAAATTTATTCATGGCTCACTCACTGGTGGAAGGCTATTTATGATGATGTGTGAAGAGGTAAATCATGTTGAAGACCTGTCTCTGCTTGCGATGAGACCTTTCTGCTGGCTTTGTTTCCCCTGACAGCCCAGATGTGGACTGTATAGACGACCCCGGGCCTCAGGCCATTTATTGTGTAAGAAGTGCTGTCAGGTCCAATTGGGATTTCCTCGCTTGAGCCATCAGGAGAACGGTACGTTAGCTTGTAGCCGTCGATTTCTGCCTGGACACTCTCCCATGACACTCTGAGGCTGCTCTCTGTTTCTTCCCGGGCCACGAGGTTAGTGGGAGCATCCATCTCTAGATAGAGCGGGTGGGTTCAGGTTAGGGAGCAAAAAGCAAAGAGACATGAAACACGTTGATGGGTCCTCCGGAAATACACATTCCTGCGAGGTCTCCAGTCAAATTGTGCTAAGTTGCCATTCTGAATAAAAGGTTCATGTAATATGGGTTAAGTGTACTGTGCAGTGAGGTCCTTAAAATTTTCGGAAAAGTCAGATCGCACAAGCACACCCAGTTAATCAAATTCGGCCATGTATCCTTCTCTGAATGATACTTTGGGAGTTCTTAGGATTTCAAGTTTACCTGTCTCGACCATCGTGAAACTCTTCCTGCTGACTTTATCACCCCTGAAGGCCCAGATGTCAATCGTGTAGACCGCGCCAGGTGTCAGGCCAACCAGCCGGTATGAAGTCATGTCACGTCCAAGAGGGATCTCGCCGCTGGAGCCCCCATCCGAGGTGTACGTCAACATATAGCCTTCGATCTGGGCCTGGACCGGGTCCCAAGAAACTGTTGCGGTATCTTCTGTTACCTGAGTGGCGATCAGGTTTGTTGGCGCGTCAATGTCTGAAGAGGTAGAGGTGAGAAGAATGTTAAAATGATGCAGATCATTTCAAAACCGATTTGCCTTTTGAAGAAACAAAAATACAAATGACCACGTACCACGTCGGAGTTTCGGGAAAAATGAACATTGTGGTATGACCGACAAAGAACAACGGTGGTGAAATTTAGATGCGCATTTGTGAGAGATCAGGAAATGATTACGGAATCCCCCCCAATTAACCCTTTCATGCGCCCTGTAACCTGATGACATAAGTGGTCCACTGTAGTAACGATTGTCCCTGAAAGGTTTCAATTATGGACCCAACTAAACAACAAAACAGAAGCAGTAAAAGGTGCATGTTACATTCGATTTTCCAAAAGTGTGTATTATCAAGTACATTTATTGATTTCAGATATCTTTTGATCTTTGGCGGTCATAAAAATCTGAACATTCCTTTATAGGGGCGTCATTGATCATTCTCCACTTTCACTTTTTGACAACAGGGGCTAATGAAAACATCATATACAGTCCATTCCTTTTTGGTTTGATCGGGGGTACCATAAATCAATCGGTCCTTCAGTCTTTGGCAGGGGCCATGAATTATATTTGGACAAGTGGAATTTTCGATCACTTTCATGTCCTGCAACAGGAAGTAGGAAGTCAGCCAACCGAGCGAACTGGATTGCAGTCAATAAGTAAGATAAAATTAATGCAGTGTAAGAGCAGATATCTCTTCAAACTAAATCACTGTCAGCTTTTGTCGACGACGAGAGATCACACGGAAATGAAATGGAGTGGTTCCATTTCCAACGCTGACTCAGTGATGCTATTGTGGTTTTATTGGCCAACTTCCGTTTCGGCAGCGAGGATTCAATCCCCACGGCGGGAATGTGAGTGAAAATGGTCTTGTCTCTTTCTGGCCTGTGATTGATGGGTGACAAGTCCAGTTTAGTGAGCTGAGCTCCCAGCGACTCTGAACAGGGTAGGCAGCATACAAAATGGATGGATGGCCTTTCAAACACCCCAAAAGCCAAGTAGTTTCTACTCTACTTTCTACTTAAAATGTCGAAAAAAAAATCTTAGCTCATGCTGAACAAGAACGCTAACAAGTAGTTTCTACTCTACTTTCTACTTAAAATGTCAAAAAAAAAAATCTTAGTTCATGCTGAACAAGAACGCTATCCAAACCTAAGCGATGTCCTTAAACACAATGATAGCGCAGAGGTCCTCTGTGCGTAACAACCGTGCAGGTCGCGGAGTATCCCAGGGAGACGCGTGAGCCATGCGCGATGACAGGCGTCAGGGTGCGTTGAGGGAAGATGGATGACGGAGGATTGTAAAAAGGAGGGCGCGGTACGAGCACCCAGCAGAGACGGGAGACGAGGGGAAATGTAAAAGCGATCATCATTAGGGATTGTTCCTTTGTGGTGCAGTTCAAGGGTAGTCTGGTGTCACGGTGTGGTCGGTTTGATGAAGACTGATCGATGATCCGTGCAGGAGAAGAAAGAATCTGTCCATCTGTTAAACTTGACTCCATTGCCTTGTTTCTGTTCTCACGCGCAAACTGCTTTACTCTTTTTTTGGGTTTGCCGCTTGATGGTCTGAAACATCACATCACAGCCTAAAGCTAATTTTCAACTCATCTTTTCCAACGGGTAAAACGTTAATTTGGCTCCAGGAATCCCCATCAAGCGGTAAATTTTAGTTTACTTTAAATGCCACTGCTACAAATCCAAATCCATTGTGGTAAACGTGCATTTATTAAAGGGCAAAGACACGATCTGCAGATAAGATTGAATTTATCCATCTTAACCAGGGACTGACATTTGACTATGTAGCATAATTCAAATGTATGAATTAATCAGCTAATTATTACTGAAGCCTGACCAATATTTTTGGATCTGATGCCATGACTGATACTGGGAGCTAAAAAAAAAAGCCAACGTCAGATGAAATTGGCTATTATCCAATGCATAGCAGATATAACCAACTATACATGAAATAAGGACATTTACAAACACGAGCTATATACTGTGGACATGAACGCAGTTTCTTATAATACCCAGTACTTTTTTCACTCGGGAATTTCAGCTTCCTCCCATATTCTAAAAATATGCATGCGAGGTTCATCGAAGACTCCAAATGATCCTTAGGTGTGAACGCGACTGTGAATAGTTCTTTTGTCTTTGTGTGCTCAGTCCTGGCCGCGACTGTGAATAGTTCTTTTGTCTTTGTGTGCTCTGTGATTGGCTGGCGACCAGGCCTGGACTGTACCCGGTCTCGTGCCCAAATTCTGCTGGCAAAGATAACAGCTCAGCCACAATGCCAATGAGGACAAACGCTACTGAAAATGAATGTATTGATGGCGGTGAGATAGACTTTTTTTTTTGTGAGCCGATAAGATTGAGGGGGGGAAAAAAGCAAGTCAAGCGAAAAGGAATTAAAAGTAGCAGATGCAACATTATTTCTACAAATCGAACAAACCCACATTGATATTGCAACTGAAGCAAAACCAAATGCGCATAATGTGTTACAGACATGTCTGACCAGAGCGAGGAAGAAAGAGGAATTCTGTGGGTCATTGGATGTTATTCTTCAATCCACCCTTGCACCTTTTGGCTTGTGATTTTCCTGCCGAGGACCACGTAATACAACCTCTGACTGATAAGCCTGATCGACAGACTATACCCCACGGGACCATATAAGGTGTCGCCCATAATACCAGGACTCAACATGTTTTGCTTGCTTCACCACGTCCATCTGCTTCAGGTTATATGGGCCTTGCTGGTGAATTCATTGAATGTAAACAAGGAGCAGCTGCAGCGGTAAGCCTTGTTATATTTTCGAGCACGTTAGCCACTTGGACATGTTCGCTCCAAGTGGCTTTGATTCGATTCATTTCCTGAAAATTGGCAAACCTGAGATGATTTGTCATAAGGACACACACCACTCTCGAATGGTCACCATACTGGTTGAATAAGATAAATGTTCTCAGTTTTCCAGCAGTTGCTTTGCAGGGCTCATTTGCTAGTTTTCGACTGTTTACATATTTTTACACAGTAGCAAATATTCCCAACTTGGGGTTTCATAAACTTTTAGGGGGTGAGGGGTGGATATGGATTTTCTCAATGTGTTGTCTGCAATAAATACGCGGATTTTACCGTTACTGTCGGGCGCAAATCCCAGAAATTAACATGACAACAGTACGGGAGGGATAATAGTGATTTTACATCGACGACGTTAGCCACTTGGACATGTTCGCTCCAAGTGGCTTTGATTCGATTCATTTCCTGAAAATTGGCAAACCTGAGATGATTTGTCATAAGGACACACACCACTCTCGAATGGTCACCATACTGGTTGAATAAGATAAATGTTCTCAGTTTTCCAGCAGTTGCTTTGCAGGGCTCATTTGCTAGTTTTCGACTGTTTACATATTTTTACACAGTAGCAAATATTCCCAACTTGGGGTTTCATAAACTTTTAGGGGGTGAGGGGTGGATATGGATTTTCTCAATGTGTTGTCTGCAATAAATACGCGGATTTTACCGTTACTGTCGGGCGGAAATCGCAGAAATTAACATGATAACAGGACGGGAGGGATAATAGTGATTTTACATCGACAAGGATTCCGCCTGACAGCAAGATATACAAAGTTGGCAACTGATTGCTGCACAATATGGTCAAAAGTATAGGGCCTGCCTTAGTATGTCATTTCTCGTTGTGTTAGGATTTATTGGAAGCTATCAAGTTCTGCCCAGATCTTTTGACATCAATATCTGCATCTGCATATCTGTGTACATATTTCCACGAAGCACTTCCTCCCTATTTGGTAACAAGCATTGAGAAATAATAGGCGCCAGTGATGCACTGATGAGACCAGAACATCTCCAATGGCAATCATTGCCAATTTTCTTCACTTGTCACCAAACGCCTTTTTCACAAACCACCTCAAGTAAAAGCCTTGCAGCCGCTAATGACGGAAGGAGCTGCTGTCTGTCTGATGTAGATCAGATATTTCCCACATATATTCCTAATCATCACATGACCAGGTGATGAGAGGAAAAATTAGTAGGTAGCTTCAAAATAAGAGACGTGATAACTAAAAAGCATTAAATTGGCTGGCTCAGATGGACGCATGACTGGACAAACCTCCCATCAAGCATCAGCGAGCATCTTGTAGTCGTTACACCAATCATATCACGTTTCCCCTCCGTGACCGCACTTACCATTTAGAAGCGGCCCGCATTATGAGGTTGTAAATTCCAGCGCGATACGTCATGAACCCATAATTGCAGCTCGCGCTGGCGGGGCGGGGCGGTACTCCTTAATCGTTCTGTTATCATTGGCTGCGCGTGGAGGAGGGTTGCATCGTATGTCATCTTGTGCAACAAGATTCTGGTTTTCCTATTAATTCCTGGGCTGTTAGCTTTTACCGGGTACAGTCGGGAGCACCCCAATTAAAAAGCACAAATCGCCAGGAGAGGTTCATCGGGTATCTCCAATTCACAGATGGCTAGAAAAAAAAATGCAGGTCGAACACTGACCTGTGGAACCTGTGACCGAGGAAGAGTTCCCCTCCATCGGTCCTTTAACGGCCTGCACTGCAATCAAGTATTCTGTTCCCGGAAACAGACCTGCAGGAAAAATTTGATGACTTCTCGTCAGCACACTTTCACGTAAAGTTTGGCGAAAGAATATCTGTGGACACGAACCCACGATGGTGTGTTTGGTTCGCGCCTCTTGGCTTCTTTGTACATTCAGCTCCGCCTCCTGTCCTGATGGGTCGGTATGCGTGAGCCTGAAGTGATCCACCTCGGCTTGTGGGTTGCTCCAGTCCACCTGGATTGAGACGTCTGTCCGGTCAAGAACTTGGATATCGTTGATTGCTGAGACACCTAGAAAGTGACAAAATGAAATTTAAACTGGAGATTGATGATCAAGAGCCTCCACTCTTACTAATGTAAGACCTGGAGCACAATCATTCACAATGGAGGAGTCACTAATGCAGTATCCCAGTGTTCTGAGCTCTAGGTTCCAAGATGTACCGTGATGTGCCACAGAGGGAGATCTCCACTTTGTATCTACGACGCGCAACAGGTGCAAATTCAAGTGTAATGACACTGTGTCAAACTCGGGGTCTGTGGGCCAGGACCCGACCCACCACGTCATTTTACATGGCCCGGCAAAGCTTGCTCCGGATTTTCCTTAGCCATTGTTCAAAACTAGCAACAAAATGATAAGAACCAATCCAGGGGCAATAATGGGATGCAATTTTGGGGGAACTGTTCCACCCCTAGCGATTAAATTTATGAGGTTATACCCCCCGCACCTTCCCCCATGACTACAATTTGGCTCCTGATGAAAAGTTTAACACCTCTGCCTTAAATGGTGTCTGACGTAGGTCGTCTGAAGTTTGCAACCAGCGAAAAGTCTGCCTCCAGCTGGCTTCCAGTCTCTGCGCAGTCAGAAGCCAGATGATGGCGTGTTACCATTAACAGCGTGCTCAATGTCAGGTTTTCGTGACACCAGTAACCACACATGAAGAAATCCAACACGATACGCTCTGGCTGTCTCGTGCTAATCCTGTCACGCAATCTCCTTCGGCACACATCCGTGTCCTGCCACATCAGTGAGGAGGTCCGATTCAGATTAAACACATCCGTGGAGCTATTTCCGAGCAATTACCTTTCAAATTCGACGATTAACAAACCGGATCCTAATGAAACACTTTCTGGTTGTTTGAGCTTTCGGACCGAGATAAAGGGCGCAAGTTGAGAGGCACTGAGTTTCCATGCAGACGCATCTAATACTGTAAACAGAAACCCATCAAACCTCTTGACAGTGTGGACATTTTGTAGTCCACTAATCAAAATCTCAGAGGTGTTTGTAATATGTTAGACCAAAGATCAGATTAGATCACTGGGGTTTTTCAGAATGGCTCTGGGTTGTTTCAGAATCTGTCGCAGTCTCACCTGTGGTAGCTTCAATTTCCTCTGCTCCACTTTGGATGCCTCTGATCACAGCGCGGACTTCAACAAAGTAGCTAAGCCCAGAAGTCAGGCCTGTGATGAGATAGGAGTTATCCATTTTGGGAACCCGAACCTAAGAGGCAAATTGTTGAAACAAAAATGAGAGTGAAGTCAGTGTACTTGCTGTCTACGTGCTGCTTTTTAATTTCATCTGCAGTTCAAGCGACACACGAGACATTGTTTGCTCTCAAGTGGCACCATTGGGGTATGCAACATGACAGCGTGAGCAGAAACAAATGCAGGAATTCCAATATCTGCAAAATGGAATCAGGCCTCTTTCAAATGTGGATGAAAAATTGGCTATACATCGCATATAACCCTTCAATGTGAAACCATCAACATACACCAAACTGTGAAATATATTCACTAACTTCTGCCCAAAAAAAACACTCATAAAGGAAATACGAAAAATGAAAATATTACCTGCTTCAAGGCACTCCCCTGACCTCGGGGATGATACGTTAAAACATAATAGTCAGCTCCGGAAACTGGCAACCACTGGACCAGGAGGGAGACGTCAGTTGACTGGACCAACCTTAGGCCTTGAGGACTAAGCACTGAAAAATACAGAAATATGTGCATTATATTCAGCATATTAGGTATTTGTAAAGAAGAACGCTGAAGGATATTTCACTTGATGTTCTGTTGGGTATCTTATATAACGTTAGCATTATGTTAGCATTAGCGCCAAGGCTGCTATTTCGTTTTTAGATGTTGTCCAACTGTTCGGAATGAGACCAATGAATGATGATGACATGCTGTCCATAATAGTTACTTTTTATTTTATTTTCAGACGCTGTCCTCAGCGATCTGGAGATGGGGAGGACAATGATTGGCTTCCGTCTTACGAACGCAAAGCTCTTCATCCGAGGTGATGGAACAACTGATGTCAAGAGGGTGAATCAGAAGGTATGTAACTACAGCGGTGAACCGTAACAACACAGCGGCCAAGACGCGGCAGACGGCCAGTCGGCAGCATCGATACTGCTTGGCTTTCCGCGAATGAGGCAACCTCTGTGGTGGATTTATAGTCGATGAATATTTAAATTTAAATAAATAAGGCTTTGCATGCAGAAACCTGAGATTTTTTTTTCTTTACAAAAGGAAAATATCTGTGCTGTATAGACAGGAACAGTACCACACAATTTTCAGCAGCTTTCGCCCTTTAGCGGCTTATGGTTACTCGCTGAGACACATACATCAGCAATCTTTGTCCTCAGATAACCTTTTCTGAATAGCTTTGAAATGAAAAATGCATAAAAATGGAGACGATTGTATTAAATGAAAATATCCTGGTCAGTCTGCCGTCGGGGAGCACAAAAACAGTCTGGTTAACTCACAGCCACGGAGTGTCTTTATGTCCATTGTATGAAATAAATATCATATCTGTTCATGACGGTATGAATTTGTAGTTCCTATAATAGTATATGTGCTTTTGAGCTATTCCCTATATTTTTTTTAATTTCCATGTTCAAAAAAAATGATGCAGTCTTATATACTGTACTGTATGTTGTTTAAACTGCATCACACACAGGTTCCCTTAAGACTTCATTCGAGCAATGCTAGATTTGTTTTTTTTTAAATCGTTCACTCCCAAAGACGTTTTTAAACGTCTTTTCAGACTTGGTCCAGAATTGGCTGGTACTGAATGGTTAATTTGTTTTTTGTAACTGTGAATGTGTGGAGGTGGGGTCAGAGGGGACATAACAAGGGGTTCTCAGACAGGGCGACATTCAAGCTAAGACAGCCACTCTTTTATCTTGAAATTGATATAGCTGAAACTCATGCTACTGTTAAGCGTGAAGGAGACGTGCTCTGCAGCCGAGAAAACATTTGTGGATGAAGATAAGAGAAGAATATATCTCAAGAAAAGTGCCACGAAATGCATACACGAGTGGTGTTTATGAATATCACTTGAAATCATGTTGGGTTTTTTTTTTCCCCCTGCAAAAAGCAACACTTTGAAGGGAAATTACCTGCCAGCGCGCAGCACCTTTATCTCGGGGATCTGTTTGGAAACTGACGCAAGCTGAAAGAGAGAATTAAACTTGCCGCATGCTGTATACCGACGAGCAGCTGCTTCCCTTTCTGTTCGTGTCGACTTAAATTGCAACCGTATGCAATTTCCACTCCACTCCTGAGGCAGTAGGAATTTTGTGAACCGCACATTTAGAAACTAAGGTGCTGCTCAATTGAGGTTGACTTTTTTTTTTTTTTGCTCCTTCCTTCCTTCCTTCCTTCCTGTTGTACTTGGTGACCGAATGTCACGAGACATTTGAAGGCCAAAGTTTATATAGTGACTGTCTGAATGCTACAAGGGCCCCCCACCCATCATCTGCTATCTTAAATAAATATTGGGCAGATTCTTTGAATACCAAATAAGTCGGTCTAACCGTCTAACAATGAGTAGACAGGTGTGAAGCAACCATATTTTGACTTCATGATGCTTCTGGAGGCACATCAAGCGAATGCACGTCTGCAAACATATTAGCATGTGGCCAGTTTTAGCGTGTTGACTGATATTTTCGCTGAACCGTTATCGTGTAGGCAACTCTGGTGCACGCTGGGTGGCAAAACCACAGAGACATTGACCTTAAATATTATGACACGTCAACAATTTAAAGGTGTGATTGTCCCTCAACATACAGACGAGGATTATTTTAGTTCCACCCACCCCCATCATTTCCAGCAGGAAGCCCCCACTTTGGTCAAGGCTAAGGGCGTGGGTCTTATGGTTACTGTATCGACACGAACGGAAAACTGAAGGTGGTCCCTTTTAGTGGGGTAAGCACTTTCTTCCCCAGGAAAACACAATGTTATGATTGGACTAGACTATTTTCAATCTAAATGAGCAACTCGGCATCTGCATGATCTTTGTGTGCGGATGAAAGACGTGGCGAGTCCCACTTAGACCGACACATTCTTCATAGTAGATGTGTGCTTCAAATGATACATTCTGCTGATTCGTTACTTGTGTGCAAGTTGTTACTTCGTAATTTTCCCTGGATAAGAGAAATCGGTGGTAGTCAGAACATAAAACTACCCCCCCAAACTAGCTTACCTAATGAGCAGTCCTCCCCGCGAAAGCCCTGGTCACAGACGCACTGGCCATCGAAGCAAAGGCCATTCCGATTACAGTCATTGCGACACTTCTGGACACTGCAGTCGTCGCCGGTGAAGTGCGGGAAGCACACGCATTTCCCATCCACACAGCGGCCCTTGTCGTTGCAGTCGTTGGGGCACATCAGCACGCTGCAATCGTCTCCCGTGTAGCCCTGATGGCAGATGCACTTGCGATCCACGCAGCGCCCGTTGTCGTTGCACTCGTCCGGGCAGGAGGATAAGGAGCAGTCTGGGCCTTCCCATCCTGTGTAACACAGGCAGCTGCATGTGTCCTGCTGGTAGGTTCCGTGGCCGCTGCAGCTTGTGTCCACACCTGTGCAACCAATAGGAAGTGTACAGTCAAGTCCTGCCTCGCGGTTCGCTTTCTCCTATTCATGTTGTGACTGGGGCAGCCCGGTGGACCAGCGCGTCGACCCCACAGTGCAGAGGTCGTGGGTTCGATCCTGGCTCCGGGCTCCCTGTGTGGTGTTCTCCCCGGGCCTGCGTGGGTTTTCTCCGGGTACTCCGGTTTCCTCCCACATTCCAAAAACATGCGTGGCAGGCTGATTGAACACTCCAAATTGTGTGTTCAAAAAGTGTGAGCGCGGATGGTTGTTCGTCTCTGCGTGCCCTGCGATTGGCTGGCAACCGGTTCAGGGTGTCCCCCGCCTACTGCCCGAAGACAGCTGGGATAGGCTCCAGCACGCCCCGCGACCCTTGAGAGGAAAAGCGGATCAGATAATGGTGGATGAATGTTGTGACTGTGCTTTGAGCCTTGAAGTTGCGAGAGTGTCACCTTTATTTGGTCTCATGTCTCTCAGTATTTAAAATGGGAGTTGCTCAGTGGCATCTTTGTCAGAACGTCAAAGTTTCTTCCACGCCTTCTGCGTTCAGCCCTGCTCTCTTTTGTTACTTTGTATTCGTGTATGGAAAGACTCTTTACTTTTCCGCTCCCATTTGCTGTCTGCTTCGGGTTCGATGACTTCCAGTTGCAGTGTTGCACGTTTAACGTAAACTACTTTTGTGAGTGTGTCTTCGTGTGGACACACATTTCATCAAACAATTCCGTGTTTCGGAGAATTTTTTTTTTAAACGAATGAATCGGTTTTGAACCTTCGTACCTGCCGCACGTCCGTTGCCGCAGCATCCCTGAGCACACTGGCTCTTCAGGTAGTTGACTTCCTCTTCCAAGCCATTGACTCTGTACAGGAGCGACTTAAATGTCTCCGACTCCCCGCAGTCGCATTTGGGCGACTGCAACCTGATGTTGTGCTTGAAGATGATGTCGTTCTCTCCCATCTTTGTGCTCTCCATCTGCAGACCTACAACACAGGGACGAATATCAATTCATAGAGCATGCTTCAGTGATTATTTTGTCATTTCTTTCAATGAGTTCAATGTTTCTTCTGACCGTTTTCATCCTGGTTTGGCAGACGCTCCAGTTTGCAACCGGACGCCCCCGGAACGTCAACGTTAAAGACGTGGCTGAAGGTAAGCTCTTGCTCAGGGACTGAGGAATCCAATTTGGTCGCAAAGCTGCAGTGCGACATGGTGCACAGGAAGGCCATCAGGGCCCTCCATTGGGGTTTAGTGGCCATGTCTGAAGAGAAAAAAATTAGAAACAAAATCCAGGATTCAAAAAGTTATCTACTGAATTGTAACCACATGAGTTCATTTCCAAGCCAAAAGTACTTCTTAATCTAAAGCCCGTCACCATGAATGAACTATTGCAGGGCCACTCATTTGTATAATTAAAGGACTAAATCAGCAATTTGGCATGAAGTGTGCTCAAATCCTAATCACGCACCCATGGCGATGCTAAATTAAAACAGAAACAAGCCCGGAATGAATTTGGAGAGTACTCCCATCTGTTTGTGACTGTGATTATCTTTTTACATCTTTGGCGTGAACTTTGTATCATATTTTAGGAGAACGGCAGATGTTTGGCGTCACAGCTGACTGGACCAAACGGCACAAGTTGCCAGGTTGAAAAGGGGTCAAATTTAAATATCCTTGGCACTCGTTCACAGAGAACAGAAGCGCCGTCGACAATGACTTGTTCTGTATTTAGGAGTGATGCGGTTTATTTATTTGAATGAAACTAAACCCCTTCTGTCACGCCGTGTGGTTCGGTGTTGTGTGATGTTGTCTTTCTGGAAGCAAAAAAAAGCCTTGGAACCAAACCGGCCGCACCATTCACGTTGCCCAGTCAAACATATAGACCTCCACTTACTGCTGTACGGAACTTTGGCCCGTGCCATGATGTCATTGCGTTTAGCCAAAGTGACGTCATGTGCACTGAAATCCCTGCTGCGGCTTCCCCCAAGAGTCCAAATTACAAACTCTCAAAAAGCAGTGTCACTTCGTCTTTTTTTTTTTCTTTCGTTCTCTTAGGTCTGAATTTAACTTTGTGTCACAGACATGAGGGAATGTACCGAGTTTGTGTGGGCCACTGCTGCAAACTTTAACATTGATGACTGAGGGCTTAGTTCGACTTGATTCAGCCTGTCTGTGATGTTTTCACTTATGCCCGCCGATGTAGCCCAACAGCAGATGGTCACTGCTGTCTATGCAACATCTCATACATAAAATGTCATTTCATTTGTTCATTTATTAGTGCAGTTTAAGTTCAGCCATCCAGTGGAGTATTTATTTTTGCCGAATCTAAAAATAAGACAAGAATATTGACAGATCGCTTTCTGTGAAGGTATTGAGCAGAAAGTGCAAAAACAGACGGTGAAGAAATGTTTCCCAAGTAAATCCCTTCCAAATAAGCCCACTGGGCCCGTTGTGAGCGTTGGCCCCGTGTACTGAAATGTCATCACAGTGGTCGGTAAACGTGCGGATTTTTCCCCCCTGACACTTTAATGAAACCATTATCAGATTAACGGCAATTCTCAGTATGGATTACCATGAGAAGACTTGACCCCTTGAGTGCTGCGAAAGGATCTTTTTTTTTAATGTAGCCAATGCGGAAAATGTAGATTTTGTTGGATAATCGTGGGACTGACGAGTGACTCAGTTTGTTGTCATTCAGATGCCCTAAAACTTTAGCAATTTGGAAAATCAAGCAGTTTTTCGAGATACAAGCAGTCGTTCATCATATTTTTTATTTTTTTTGCTTACGAGTGTAAATTTGAGATAAGAGTGCTGCATGGTAGCAACAAACTCAACTCACAAACATCAATGTTGTGGTGGTATAACCCCTGAAACTAAGGATTGAGCACGAACGGTACAACACTATATGTAGACAGTCATGAAATCTTTATCCTCTGCGAAGAATGATTAATATTTTTTTTGAGTGATTGAATTTGAGTTGGAAGACAAGTTTGGAGTCCCACCGCGGACAAAAAAAATGTTGTTACATGGCCACTAGAGATGCTATTCTGCTTACTGAATACTCTTTAGGTGCCATTGAGCAAGACAGGGTCCCCACCACCTTATCTGAAGTGGTGCAGCACTCTTTGTGCAGCTGTTTCACTCTAAGAGCTAAATTTTTGCGCTCGGCACAAGTGCAAAGCGCGGTCAAATTGTATACACAGACGGAGTTTTCTTTGTTTTGGTATTTTCAGAGACGAGTGTAGTTAGAAACAGTTGTTTGCGCCGTTGTGGGCATGAACACAGTTGACTACCTTTCCGGCCAATGGAAGTGGCTCCTCTCATTCCCTCTCAAATTAGCGCGCTAAAGTCACACATTCTTCGACATTGCGGAGGCAATGGAGGCCAAGATCAAAGCACACAAAGTACATTTATAAGGAACTGCAAATAGATTTCCACGGGCGGAAGATCTAAGCTTGGCCGGGGCGATCAGAGATGACCATTGTGAAAATCCCTGTCATTATGAGTTGTTGCATGTCTTTAGAATGTCTGAGGAGAAAATCATGTCATCAAAGTTGGAATAAGATGTCATGATAAAATATGAAAAAAAGTGCAAGTACAGTAAAAATGTTCCATATGCACTGTACATCCCCCATTGTTCCATTTACTGTATAGTGTCACGCTGCTATTGACATAGCTGTTAAAACTATCGCCATCTGCCCAACGCACCCCGCGGTGGAAACACCCAGCTGGATCGCAGTTGGCTGTTCCAAACCATGACTGCTCTGAACGACCACTTGGTCTGCCCAACGCACCCCGCGGTGGAAACACCCAGCTGAATCGAAGTTGGCTGTTTCCAAACCATGACTGCTCTGAACGACCACTTGGCGGAAACATGGCTCAGGCTGTTCAAACTCACGTAGTCAAATTCAAGCCACCGGTGTAATTGCTATTGGTCAAACGTTTGAGGTTGGCATTTGGCGGCTGCGAAAGAAATACAAGTCATGACATCATCGTTTCGGCGACCATGTGTGGCGGTCGGCGCATGGATTTAAGTGGGTGTGAGAACGAGGAGAAACACCAAAGGAAGCGAGGCAAGTGAGTGCGAGGGAGGGAGTGCAGGCGAAGTAGGGTACGCGCATACCAATTAATGGGTGGAATTTCAACATCCCATCCATGCGTCCCCCTCCTGATCTAAGTTAGCAAAAGCTCGATTGTCCTTATTATCCCATGTGCTTATCCTGTGGTGTTTTGTGTGATTTTCTGCTTGGATAAATAATTGGACTGTTCATCGTAAACGTTAAACTTGTTACACGTGTGCTCAACTCTGAGTTCCACCAAGCAGTTGTAGCAGAGCCCCCTTTTGGAGACATTCGGTGGGATCAAGGACTTTGCTAAAAGAAGAAAAAGATGTTAAAGGAAGAGGCTGTCACTTGGGTGGAGTCGTGATGGGTGCCATGAAAGCTACGACCACCACTGAATATGTAAGTTGACAAATCTTGTTCACCAAACAACGTCGTAATGATCAAATACAATCAGGACATATTCACTCTTCTTGTAAAAGGTAATCCAATGAGATCTGGATTTGAGTATAAAAGTATTGCTATATTTCCAATATGTGTCTTCACCCACTTTGCCACATCCAATATGGTGGCGACAATGACATATAATTCGACTCTCAATGCGGTGTAGCAACTCATCGAAAAGAGCAGTCAAAACAATAATAGAATTTGACCTTCAAAAATTGGTGACACGTGTAGTCTACTTAAGTCGTGAGAGACATTCTTTCGCCGCAATACCATGAAGAGGGAAGGGGTTCCGGAGGACAGAAATGATTTCACATTTTCATAGCGCCTGTCAGTTTTATTGACACTATCACAACCTTTCCTTCTTCCTTTTGGACACTGTGTGACATTTTAAGCAGAGCGGGTGGCTTCTTTCACCTGCTCGGAATGTTGAGGAGGAGGAGGAGGAGGGCGAGAACGGCAATTGAAACGGAAAAAGTACAGTTCAAGGCATTGCTCATACCCTGGCCGAATTTTGAGTAAAAATGACATTTTACTTGGTCACTTGGTACCTTCCGGCTGAAATGACACAGTTCCACATCCTGAATTATTCAATACATACAGATGCAGCATAACCGATTGGTTACAATGCACTAGCTTATGTTATGCTACTCGGCTCCTGAGGAAGTATGACATTCTGACTTTGCTGTGTACAATAACCACCAAAATGAACTATATTTGGTGTCTCCACGAAATATAAAGATGGAGTTACTTGAACGTTTTCAGTGGCCAGGCTCCCCCTTACCGTACGTATTTTACTTTAGCTTGCACAGTGGCTTGGATGAACCAAAAAAGGGGATTTGGCGCAAGTTGAAAAAAAAAAATCAAGCCAATGATATGCTTAACACGAACGTAACCCATTTGTGGTATCACATCAAGTCTTTCTGGCGTCGCCATGGTAATGAGCCAATTGTGAGAAGCCAGTGTCACATCAACATGATTTTGAAGGTCTTATTTCGAGTTTAAACCGGGAACGGCGCAGACCTCCGCAGAGGTTAAACTGTCAACAAAAGTAAAAATGAATTTGTGTCCATTTCCTGTTACAATGTTAAAATAATACAGTATCAAAGAAAACCAATATTCATTTTGCCTTGACACTGTCAGACAGGTATTTAACGAGATGCTTATTCGTGTGTATTGAGTTGTATAATCTTGCCAGCGGCATTTCCCAGCTTGTGTTTCCTCAAAATATCCTGACAAGTGGTGGTGACAGATGCTGCTGTGTTTGTTTGGAGGCTGTGAACGCACAAACGTTGACCTGACAGCGAGGCGAGCGTGTGAGGCAAACAGAGGCAGACAACAATCCGACAAATACACAGAGGAGACGCCGGCGCTATTCAGCTTCAAAACCAAAAGGCTGGACGTCTTCGCCGGCTGTTCTGTGCAAGTCACTGACCTCGAACGAGGTACACACCTCCCGATTTTTAATGTCTTCACCGATTTAGCCATGTTTATTCTTATTGCTCTTTTAGAGTTTAGTGTACTTGAGGATGACCAACAGAGCACCCCACACATTTAACGATACCTCGACCTTGGTGTAGTACCAGACCTGGCCTGTGAGTGGCAACATGGTACCATAGGACATCCAGAAAATACAAAAAAAAAAAAGAAAAAGAAGGAGAAGCGTCGTAGATTGTCTTGTGAAAAGATTGGATGGAAAAGTCACTCTTAGCACACCACGGGATAATCGTTCAGGATTATCTTAACCTATCCGACAGTCTGGCCTTTGCTGACTGAAATTTGTCGTGTTGTTCCGTGTGTCTATTAACTCGTTTACCGTTCATGGTTCTTTTTTTCTCCCTGCTTCCATGCTCACCGTCAACAAAGGTGCTCTGAAAAGTAGAATATGACATCTTTGCACAGGGTCAGTGATCTCCAGACGCAACCCTGGCACACGGAGCAGGAAAACCAAACTTGAGAGTGTTTTATCGCTCGAGGGCAGTGCTATTGTCTGTGGGGTCGCCTGGTGAAAAGATTTGCTCATGAACCGCAGCCGTGAGGCTTCCAACGAAAGCCGCTGCATTATGCAACCTGAAGGCCTTTTTTTTTTTTTTAAATAAGCGACCACTCACTTAGGGATGTGGGACTCTCTGTCTCCCCCTTCTACAATGTCATGCATGGCTGAGAGCTTGCATCTGGAACT
Organism: Hippocampus comes; assembly: GCF_001891065.2. NCBI lineage: Eukaryota > Metazoa > Chordata > Actinopteri > Syngnathiformes > Syngnathidae > Hippocampus > Hippocampus comes. Next base: position 260,494 of record NW_017805334.1, on the reverse strand, counting down.
CATTTCCAGGGCTTGTGTAGGTGCCCTGGGCCATGCACAGTAGCATTAAATGTAAATCTATGGGATCAGCATCCCCCCCCCCACCCCTTCCCCGCCAACCCCCAAAGCCGATCCAATCTGCTCCTCGTTATTATGAATATCTGACACTTGAACGTGTTAGCGTCTTAAAGAAAATGAGCGTTGACGGGCAGTAAAGGATTATCTCAACACAAAGGGGCTATGAATTGGATGCTAGGTTTCTTTTTGGAGAAACTCGAGTCCTTTGCAGGTGCTCTAATAGGAACAACATCACAAATTCAGTTTTATAAAGCTTTGTGGAAATATTGTTTCGACTTCAGCATGATGATATTCGTCGCACCTGCACGGTCTAATGTAAAAGCTATATTTTCGGAAATCATGTCTTTTTCCATCATTAAGTTTTTAATTATCTGACACTTCCTCCTGAAATCAACCCTTTAAAGGTCCTAAATGTGCTATATGTTCTTAGGAATTATTTTTATGTGTAAATATACGACAATTTTTGTTGAATAGAAAGAAGGTGTCGTCGTCGTTTCATATCGCATGTCGGAAAAAAAAATCACATTGCTTTAACTATGGGAGAAGTCTAAAATTTGGTTGAGGTGTTCTTAAAAATGTTGACTTCTTAACTCTGAAGCAGATCCCCTTTCCTCGGAGAAGTCTAAAATTTGGTTGAGGTGTTCTTAAAATGGGTCTTGAAAAATGTTCGACTTCTTAACTCTGAAGCAGATCCCCTTTCCTAAGGTGATCACATTCACTTTTGTTCAATTTAACATCGTTTGGAGCGTTGAGTCTCCCGAATACGAGGAAACGTACAAAAATACAAAATAATATAAAAACACTCAAATCACTTGGAAAGATATTAAAACAAAAAGTAAAATTGAACATTTGAAAATTATCAATAGAGTTTGGCCACCGTCTTTTTGGGAGTAGGGGGACTTTGCCACAAATAAACACATTTTAATATGATATGTATTTAAAAACAATAGCTGCTCAATAGTCACTCTTATGTTTTAGGTTGCGTCATTTGTTCATGGCGTCGAACCTTTTTCCTGTCTATCATTGTCAGAATTTTAAAACAATTTGAGAACAGTAATAGCATGCAATGAAATGCAATGATCATAAAACAAATAGCTCACCCTCGATAGTAGCAATCCTTCCTCTGGCACCTGTTGATGAATCAAAGACCTCCTCACCACCGGGGATTTTTTTTTCTCTCTCTCTCTGTCGCTCTTCCCGGCTGCTTCGGTTGTTAAACACTCTTCCCAACTGCCTCCAGGCCAATGGGCAGTAATTTGGGAGTGTCTCCTCTCCTTGTGGGATTCAGAAAGGAGGAAAAAGATGAGGAAGTGAAGGAGGAGAACACTTTTCGGCAGCTTTTAATGTTTTTTTTTTTTTAGGCCCCTCCACCCCAAAGGATACTCAGCCTCTCCTCACGCCCGCTCACTTTTCCATCAGCGACTTTCTGTACCTTTCATAATATTAGTCTTGTGTAAGGTTTTGGTTATGGTGGCAAGAGAAGGGGGTTCAAACGAATGAGCTCAGCAGAAAAGATGGCTGGATAAGGGGCTCGTTTTAAGGAGGAAAAGCCAAGGGAAAGCTTTATTTAGGATAAAGAATCAACAGGGAGGGGTTTGCATTTCAAATAAGCACAAAACAGCTTCTGCCTGCCCAACCGTCACCGTCGAGGCCTCCCGACGTCAAGGTTGCCAATGCTTGACAAGGGAAGTTTGCCTGTTTCAAGAAAACTTCCTGGATGTGGTTGTTTTAAATCCACAAATGATAATTTGCTTCGTTTTATGTTGCGCTTGAGAGTCAATCTCAACGGGAAGTGGCAATAAACCACTTGAAGTCTCTTGAGTGAAAAATGGTTCACCATCTGCCAAATCGCTGCTTGTTTGTTGTCAAGTGATTTAGAGAGCGTTTGTCAAATAGAGCTTTGTTGGAGGAAAACCATTTTTTTTTTTTTTAAACTGCGCTGATAACTCCACTCTGCTTCCCAGCTGCGTGTGTAATCTAAGTGTCATCCATGCGCCTCTTGACAAGTCGCGAATGGAGGGTTTATGAACAATTTTCTGGTGACCGCTGACACGATGCTGATGTAAACAGAGGGAGTGAGTCCAAACGAGACGGAATAACCCCTGACATGCACAATCGAGCATTTTTAAATATATCTAAAAATGTAATGTTAATATTTCTCATGAAATGTGAATATATGAAAGCTAACGATAAACGGACAGGCCTCCAAGCTTGCAAACTGGATGTTTAGAAAAAGTGCTCTGACGTCTAGGCAGAGAGAGAGAGAGACAACCGGATGCTCCATAATGACACAATCATTATCAAGAATTGACACTTCCTTCCAAAGTTAAAAATAACACTGGAAGCAGCTCATTTACCGTCCCCTGATGGCGATTCCTAAACCCAAAATACTAACGTCATAAGAAAAAAAAAAAAAATGATATCACATGTATGGAATTATATATTATACCGCTGAGCTGTTTTCCCCCACAAAGTTCCCACAAGCTTGTCACCACGTTTGTGTACGCGCCAGTTATGCTGGACCAGCCAGTTTAATGTGCTCAGCGCAAAAGCAACAACATGTAACATCCCCCGTTCAGACTTGCCCCACTATTCTCAGAGGCCAGTCGAATGTGGGGAACATCATGAATTACAATAGAGATGGATGAGAGATGAAATTGTCAACATTGTAGCCAGCTTGGTCTACATTCTTCCATGCGACTTTCCTCAGTGGAAGAAGCAATTGGTTGAGCGCTCCCGCGCACCTGCTGCGCAAGCTTCACCTTCATTCCCTTGTCCCATCCAGCCAAGATAATTCGCTCCACTCCCGCATCGCGCTGGCATATTCCTCAGGATGAGCAGCTGTTGTTTACCAAATGAGTTTCGGCGTCTCGGGTGTTGCGGCGTAATTAAAGGGACAAATCAGCGCCCGTGCCTAAAAGTCTTATTTGACGCCATTGTTTATGACTGGTTTTTCCATCCATCCATTTTACGATCCGCTTTATCCTCGCAAGGGTCGCGGGGGGGGTGCTGGAGCCTATCCCAGTCATCGTCGGGCAGTAGGCGGGGGGACACCCTGAACCGGTTGCCAGCCAATCGCAGGGCACACAGAGACAAACAATCATCCGCGCTCGCACTCATACCTAGGGACAATTTCGAGTGTTCAATCAGCCTGCGATGCATGTTTTTGGAATGTGGGAGGAAACCGGAGTACCCGGAGAAAAGCCACGTTACTTTATTTTCCCCCTGCTGCTTCACACTGCACCGCTGCTAAACTTCAATTTCTCATCCAGCCTTCAATAAAGAATAATCTTATCATATTATAACCATTTAGTTGCATAGAATTAAGATTCAGGGTGAACAGTTATTAATAACGGTTAACTAAACGTGATTGATAAATTAGAGGTCTGTCTTAATCCGTTAATATGTTCCTCAAGTCATTAAAATGCATTTTCCGACACAAGTGTATAAAAAGCCGCATTGTGATATACAAATTTAAAGACACGACAATTATGATATGTGTACGGCTAACCTTGAATCAAATCGCCCAAGGCCCCACAGGGCATCGCAGTGCCACTGATTGCGTGTTTCCTTGCGAATCTGGAAGCAGTTTATTCACTGCGAAGCGGAATTGCCGTCCAAGCCAACTTGATTCAAAATGAGAAGCGACGGACGAATCCAAATCGCGTCACCACATGAAAACGGACTCTTGAAAGCCTCATGTCTGGCTTGTCTGCAGGTTATTCCGCTCACAAACTCGGCCACTTTACGTCATTACAATATCAACTTATTTCCATCCTTTATAAGCATGAAAGAAAAAAAAAATAACGTTTTCAGTGTGTTTACATGGAAGCGACGTGATTAGATTTAGGGGAAGCGCAGGAAAAGATTTCATGTGTTTACATTTGCCGAATGCCTCAGAGGCTTTTTTTTTTTTTCTCCAATCTTCTAAATACGTGTGAGTCGTCACATCCGAGGATGTGGACAAGATAAAGACGATTTAATTACAAACAAGTCAAGGCCATGCGGGTGCTTTGCTGAATCGTTTCTTGTGTGTGCTCAGCCGTCCTTTCGTGAATGAACACACACGCGCACACAATCTGTCATGAGTATCAAATCAATACTCCGTCGGCCTTCTGCAGACGCTAAAGAGCAGAGCTGTGTGCGGTTGTTCAGTGCATCTCTCTTGTGATGGACTGGCTACCAGTCCGCATCTCCTCCCGCCTCTCTGCTCCGGAAACGCGGTTGCCAAGAACAAATATAAGAACAAACGGCTGTGATGAAGGATTCCAGCACACATTCACACATGAGATGGCATCAAATTTAACACCCGGTTGTCCCAAATTTTGTTCACTATAACCCAATGTACAAAAAAAACAAACAAAAAAAAAAAAAACAACTGTTATTATAATCCGATAGTATTCTGATTTAAAAACAAAATGAACACAAGAGCCAAAGTAAATGCTATGGAAATACTTGTTTTACATGTCAGAAGTCATTCACCACAATTTCACCTTTAAAAAAAAAAAAAAAAAAAAAAACTCATTTCCAGTTACCAGAAAGGCTAACGGTCAGCTTAGCTTCTTAATTTTTTCACACACACACACACACACACACACACACACACACACACACACACACACACACACACACACACACACACACACACACACACGCAAACCATGAGAGCAGTTTTTCCTTGTCATGAGTGGCGTCTGGACCAGATCGTTGATATGATGCGACTGTTTTCAGTCTGGTGAAACTGCACCTGGAATTACACTTTCAGATTTTTATTTTATTTTTTTTGCTTCATAAAAGTTTTGTTCATAAAGCTTGAGGACTGCCAAACATTGTACAGTGCCAGTGGTCCCTTTTGCAAAGTACAATCACAAATGTTACTCCTTCCCCTCACACAATCTCTCTTTTTTTTTTTTTTTTTTAATGATGATTATTTTTACTTTTACTTTACAAGACCTTGCAGGGGCGAGACCATTCTCTTACCATTGCACATTTCAAATGCTTGAATGAAACAGTATCCGATTCTTAAAAATTGTGCTGCATCACATAAATCTGAGGAGTGGAGTTTTTGGTTTTCTCGAAATGTTGTCCTTGGCAGAACATAAGAAAAATCTGGGACAGTCTGCTGGTTCTGCTGCAAGTGTCGAGACGCGCAGACATCTAAAGTTGGTGATATATCTGTCTCTCCAAGAGCATGATGAAACATTCAGCATACACCATTTCCCACAATTTCCAGAAACTGAAAACGATCACGCGTATCAAATTTTATGAGGCGTAAAAAAATACATATAAAAATATATTTCCGTTGTAAACCGAGGACCTCCAATATTAGAAGCAACCAGGTTATGAAAACTCGATTCAAAATTCCCAGTAGAGTCTTTATAACAGATTTTTGGGAGCATGAAGGCCCTTATTGGAAGTGTTTGAATTTCAAATGGCACCATATTTAAATCCACCACACTTCAATCTCGAACATCTGCTAAATACAATAAATATGATGCTTTTTTGGAGGGAGGGTGGGGGGGGTGATATTGAGATGGCCCTATTTTCATGCCTAGTGCAAGTCTAGTACAAAGCTCAGTCGAACTTTGCACATCGGTGGACTTTTATTTCTTTTTGTATTTTTTTTTTTTTTTGTACATGACTAAAGCGTGTCCCAGGCATGTTATTAAGGCTCCCGAGAGCTATTTTAGATTGTGTGGGGGGAGAAAAATGCACAATGCTTCTCCCCTAAGCATTTCATTGAGTTCAAGTATGAATGGTTTGACTACGGTTGATTTATTTGAAAATGTTGCAACCTGCTCATTTCCGTCACCGCTGCCGTGACAGTCATCCATACATAGTGTGGAACAACGAGCCGGTTGAAGGCTTGAAAAGTGAGGTCCCAAATGTTCAGTTGACAAGAATCTGGAGGTGGGAAAAGCTATTTATTTTACCGAGTGACAGAAATACGGGAAATGTCTCCAGTTCACATTTTCCTCTCAGCAGGAGTTGGAGTGCATCTCACAAAGGCTCCATCGAAATAGAAATAAATCATTTCTTCAAGGGGTTCTTTCTCTTGGACGAACTTAAGGAAGCACCGCATGCATTTAGTAAAATTGAATGAACTCTGCGCCTTTACTGTACCTCGTGGCTTTCTTGTTAGCCTATTCAGCTTGGTGACCTTTGCGATACACAAAAAGCATGAACCACTTTTTCACGTTCGTTGACATGTTTTAATCACAGTTTGACTTGATGGGGATGAAGCATATTTTCTAACATCCAATAATTCATTATCGAAAGTTTTTCAATCTGAAAAATAGTATGCCTCAAGCTTATCATTGCACGTTTCTTTCTGGCATGCAGGTTCTAGCCACTGGGAGGCAGCATAATACAGGCAGGCAGATATGTAGTACACCAAAGAGACAGTCACAACTATTCAGTTGGCTTTTTTAACATGAGTTGTTTTTCACAAAGGATACAGAAAAAATGCATTTGGTTACTATTAGATTTTCTGTCTATTGTGTTGCTCCACCGTTAGTGTTCATATGAGGTTATAACACCCAGGTGCCTCTCCAAAGATTTTCAAAGCCTGTTTTATATTCTATACAGCATGTGTTTAGAGAGGAAGCCACCAACTGCTGTTTGTCATGTGTTAATATTTACTTATCCACCGTACAGCAGCAGCATAATTATGGAAATTCTAATACGATCTGAAGCTGTTTAAATTTGTTCGTACTTAACTTTAATAAAAGATCTGTACTGCATACAGTTATTGATTCTTTATATTTTTCAATAACACAGATTGCAATGGAGATGGGCAAAGTAAGCAGGGGGCAAATGTCATATTTTAAGTTTTGGGGGGAGCGGGCGGGTGGGGACGTCATCTACAAAAATCCGGGCCCATTTGGGACCTGTCCAAATTAAAAATCTGTGGCTGGCTTTTTGGAGACTTCTGTACACTCCGACACTCCTTCCAGAGTAGGTGCTTGTCCCTCAACTGCAAATTAGTGGCGTTTGCACAAAGCCACCACCATGCAGCCAGTGATAGCATTTTCACGGATGGCAGCACTCCATCACCATCACCAAGCCGCAATTACAACTCTTGAGCTTCAAAGTTTGCCCAAGATGTTTGTGTAGAACTGTAGATCCTCCCAAGCGTTTATTTTGGTAGGTGCATACTGCCACCCTATGGATGCATAGGACATGTAGTTTTGACATTATAGTTGCACAAAGTGTGTACTGTACTTCAATCCGACCGAAGAGGATTCGTATATTTGTTGTGTTCATTTTGCCCTTTATTGATGAAACTGTACCCATTTTTCGTTTAAGTTGTATTAATTTTGCTGATTTAAATAATTCGCTAATAATGTATATGTTATATTATAAATAGGGCAACATTTGAACTGGAAACTATTAGTAAAATAAACAATTGTGCAAATGCAATTGCCATTTTAAGATGTATTTTATGAAATTGTTGGTTCATTAATTATACGTTATTAACGATAAAGGATACGATTATGAACTACAATGAATTATTTTATGTTTTAAATACACTATATTGCCTTCGCATTTGTGTTGATGCTGTTTTACATAATTTAAGGCCCCCAACGGCAAAAAAAATATGTCCAAAGCTTTCAAACTCTCCCCACCAGTGTTACTTTTGATAGATACATACTGCCACTCTAACGTTATAAACACGTATTTTTGTCTGTTTTCATGACTGAATACTGACTTCATAATTTTCTTAATCATGGTGTTGTTTGTAATCATCGAGCCAGCGTTTATTTTTATTTATGTATTTTTCTCAATATTTAGTGTATGGAAGCGCAGCGTGGTCTTCGCAGATCGTGACAGACACTATTTTAGATTCGCCTTCCTGGTCAATAGGGGGCAACATTGAGCTGTGACTATCTGGAGTCGGCATCAGGACCAAGTGATTTAATTCAACATGGCGGCTGCCGTTGTTGCACGTCTGGGTGTCGATGTCCTTTATCACAGTTTCTGCGCTCCTAAGCAGGTATTGTACTTAAAAGTAACATTTTGATTTTGTCCTTTAAACGTGATGCTGTACTATACTGAACTGTGTTCCACTGTGACCTGATACGGGTCACGATATCGTGCCTTCGGACGCTATTACAAGAAATAAAAAATGGATCTACGAGAGTCGTTTATACTATTGCATGCTAACAAAATGACGATTCTTCTAAGAAAATGAGATTTCTGGTGAATGTGTTTGGGCGCATACATTCACCTTGCCCACTACGATATTTTTGGGGGGGAACAAAGTTGGTCAGTTGATAACCAGCAGAACACTGTTGCAGGCTCTGAGGGTCTGCTGGGGTTGTGTGGAACAAGCAAGGGGTTACTACGTTGACTGGAAGATGCTGAGAGATGTCAAGAGAAGACAGATGGCCTTTGACTATGCTGACGAGCGGCTGCGAATCAACTCGCTGAGGAAGAACACCATCTTACCAAAAGAACTCCAGGTACTCAACACAGCAGTGTTTAAAAATAACACTCTGTAGTTTTGTGCTTAAAAAAATGTAATAACTGTGTGAAGTGAAATGTAAAGAATTCAACTATTTGTGCATCAGAATTAATTCATTGTGGGGCTACTTCTGTTGTTCACAGCTTGCCAAATAATTAGTTGAGTAACTAACTGAGTGTGGGGCGAGTATTATGCAAATTTACCGAATATATGACATAAGCCTTCCTACCAAGAATGGAAATGTCGCACTGGTGAAATGGTATTGGTCTGTATGATCGATGCATTTCTACAATTACGATTACTGGACAGGCTGGTATTCGTGCATCACCAGTCAGAATGTAAAGTGTATAAATAGTTATATAATCGTTTTATCTGCTAATCTACAGGCCATTTGTTTTTGTTTGAAGTTCATACTTCAAATGTTCTTTACACATATTCCAGGAATTGGCAGATCAAGAAATCGCAGCGTTGCCACGAGACTCCTGTCCTGTGAGGATACGCAACAGGTGCGTGATGACCTCCCGGCCGCGGGGAGTGAAGCGCAGGTGGCGACTCAGTCGGATCGTCTTCCGTCACCTGGCCGACCACAATCAAATGTCTGGCATCCTGAGGGCGAGGTGGTAAACTCAGAGGACAACTGGCGACTTTCGGTGGCAGTGACTGCGCAACTCATTTTGACGATTTATTGTCACGTGAAGGTGTTTTAGTCAAGGATTGTGACGAATAGTTTCCTTTTATCTGAAATGCGTGCAGGAGAGCACGTCTGGTACCAACAAAGTACATTGTACGTGACTACATATTTAAGGTTTGGATGGAAAATGGGACATTCTCTCTAACATTGTTAATAAATAGAAGTGTACATTCATGTTTGTGAATTGCTTATTTGAAGAAATGTTGAAATAATCTGTAGATGCCATTTTGAACATTGTTCGCGGTAAATAAGAGGAACTTTAAATGGTGGCTGGTGTATGCCAACTCTCACTGAACCTGAGTATGAATGTGAATGGTTAATTTTGATTATTATTATTATTTCCGTTTTATTTTTACTTAACTTCAAAAATTCTTAGAACTTATGGGCCACATTTTGCTAGATGCAGTGAGTTGTTGCTAATATACGGTATTTGTACTTTTTGTACTCCCATGCGTAATAGGCTGAGTGCACACTACATTAAAACGTGATGAATTAGAGACACTAAAATATTTAAATAGAAACGCTCATTTACTATATTCACATTATTCTGTGTACTTTGGACAATAAGTGGGAATTTAGCGGTAGAATATGCATAAAGCAGTGTCTTGAACATGATCGAACAGTGACCAGGAAGTATCCCACCTATGTGCAATGCCACATTTGTGCGATGGGTTGCGGTAGCGCGCTCACGGTTTTGTTTAACCGCAACTGAAGTTGTCGAGGAAGAAAGTGGTCCAGCGGAATGGACCCACGTGACTAGCGGAGCTGCTGCGCACTAGGTAGCGTCTTTCTGCAAATCACCCAAAACTACACAATCCAAACCTCAAATGGATGTAACAGAGCAGGTATGTCCCACGTTCCCAACTTGTCTAGTTAATCTATATGTAAGAAGGTACATTTACACGTTTTGACGTATTTACTCAGCCGTCTGGCGTTTTTTCGGTTCAAGTGAAAGTGATGTTACGCACGCTAGCTAGACTACTTAACATTGTGACATGGACCGATGTATTCGATTTTTTTTCGTGTGTTGATTTAAATTTCTTTTCATCTTTCTTCGGTACTGCACTATCAACAAAAGTGTTTGTGCGAATATCCCCGCTGTATCAGTTTTATTCTCCCCACGGAATGACGAAAGTATTTAATCATCAAAAACAACCACATAACGCGCACTTGTTTGCGAGTACGTTCTACGTGTAGAACATTCTACAGCAGCTCGTGTCTAGTACAGGGGTAGGGAACTCCGGTTCTCCTCGATCTCTCTACCTCGACACACCCGATTCAAGCCATCAGCTCATCAGCAAGCTCTGTAGAAGTCTGAAATGATCCTGAGCAATTGAATAAGGTGTGTTGGAGTTGGGAAAAGTTAGGTAAAATAATAGGTTCTAAAAATATCCGATAGCTGTTGGTTGTTAGTTGAACGGACCAACCAACCAAAGTGTGATCAAAAGTGAATGTTGACAGAACACTTAAGACAATGAATTCCCTGGAAACAGATCACCCAGTTGGAAGCAGACTTGTTGGAGCTGGCTTCTCTCACGGAGAAGGCGGAGAGGAAGAGAGTGCAGGAGCTGCTCAAGCAAGAGCAGGCGAAGGTTGAGAAAGAGCTCGCCGCCAAACGTCAACAGAAAGAGCAACAAGCCCGGAGACAGGCCGACCCGGTGGCGTCCTCCAAGGCGGTGTACACGGTCAAGATCACCAATTATGGTACGGCCGCTGTGCAAAGCACTGCTTGTCCTATTTCCCTTTAATTATAATCTTCACGGATGTGTATATTTCAATCCAATGCAGCGTGGGACCAGTCGGAGAAGTTTGTGAAAATTTACCTCACTTTGAAAAATGTGCACAAGATTCCATCTGAGAAAGTGGAAGTCAAGTTTTCAGAAAGGTATGCCGTGAAAAACACGAGTATGTACAAGGGCTCCACGGTTTTCAATGTTTGTCCTGTGATTGCTATGGCAACGTAATCCAAATTTGTACACAGCTCTGAACACGTCATTGTTTATCACGGACCACAGTATTAAAGTCATGATTACGTTTCTTAACTGACCGCGTAGTAATCAAACCAATGTGGATGTTGTTCTTCCAATGCTCTAGGTCATTTTCGGTGCTGGTGAAGGAGCTCGACGGGAAGAATCACCAGATGACCGTTCTCAATCTGTTGTATCCAATTGATGAGCAGAACAGCAGCACCAAGGTGACAAGCACATACTTGCTGTTAGCTTCTGCAAATCGAATGTTGAACAAACCGTATTTCCTCGGGCTGGGCAATTAATTCATCTAAATTTAATTGTGAGTTAAATTTTGGTTTCTCACGATCATAAAAACATAATCGAAGAAAAATGTGTCTGCTTGTTCCCACTCTGGGAATGTACCGTGCTGCTTGCAGGAAACATGATTTTTTTTTTTTTTCTGCCCGACCTGAGTGTGCTTTGAGGTGTTTATTGATCCCCCAATTTGGAGTTTAACTAAACACACACAAAATGAATCATCTATATAAATACAAATAAATGGTTTTAGGTACATTTCCATCTTCATGCTAGCACTCAACCCTATTGACTGATAGGGCACATCAACTTTAGAAATGTATATAAAGATTTACCTTTAAATAAAGAATCTTAACATACAGGCACTGTAGTAACATACACAGACAGGACATAGAAAAATACTTTTGTTTTGCAATGAGCGCAATGCCATAAAAGCTCTGTCCTGCCCTCCCCAGATAAAAACAGACATGGTTGTGATCATGTGCAAGAAGCAGGCGACCAAGAAGTGGGAGTTCCTCACCACGGTAGAAAAACAGTCCAAGGAGAAAGAGTAAGATGTTGCCTAATTCGACAGGATCCGTTGGCATGATTTTAAACACAATTAAATCTCATCCGTTCCTTTCTTCCTATTGCCTGTTGACAGTAAGCCCAGCGTCGATGAAAACGCAGACCCCAGCGAGGGACTGATGAGCATGTTGAAGAAAATCTACACGGATGGTGACGACGAGATGAAGAGAACCATCAACAAAGCTTGGTCGGAATCCCAGGAGAAGAAAATAAGAGGAGAAGAAGGAATGATGGATTTTTGAACCGCAGTCACCATTCCGCCATAGCGGGACTACATGAGAGATGATTGTTTCCGATTGTGACCAATACAAAAAAAATGAGATTACATTCATCACATGTTGGATGACCTGCTACTCGCTGTCCATTGTTTTAAAGAATATACAACCACTACTATTGGGGTACAGTTTGAGCATGTTGTGGTTTAGCTTGGATTAAAACCCCACATTCACAAAACTATATTTGTCCTCTCCAAGATATACAACATCAAATTCGACCTGATATTAAAACTTAATATGAGCGTTCACCATCATCCGCCTTTATTTTGTTGACATTCTATGAATAGTTCATGGCAGCTCAGCGGTTAAGCAGTTTCCAAAAATAGGTTGAGTTGTTGTACACCAGGATGTCATTTGCAATTGTCTTTCATTATGCCTTATTGTTGTTTTTCTTGCTCTGCTGTTATTCAATTGTACGATTGTTAAGCAGCACTATTCCAGTCCTTGGCGCACTTCTGAAGTAAGTACAAATTTCAAACAGATTTTCTTTGTTTTATTTTTTTTCTATTTGATTACAACCAGCTGCATTTCCCTCGAAAAGTCCAAATACAGCACATTTGACAAGAAAGTTGTACTTGATACTATCTACTCTCAAAAGAGGCTACCGGCATGTGGTACTGTTTAGTAGTGTTTCCATAGCGCAAATAACAGTGAGTCTTGTCCTGGTTTTTACGATATGGTACTCGTACGTACGTCGAAACGAAATCTGATTGAGCGGTGCAGTAAATATTTTTTTGTGAAAAACACTTCTAGTCCCTAAATATAAAGCAAACGAAGACCGCAGCTGGATGTGCTTTCTTGCGCATGACTTCTTTTAGTTGTTCGTAAACTGACTCTACAATTCGAATGTGTTACGAAGCTTCTGTCCACCAGATGGCAGCAGTGATCTGATCGGCCCTAAACATGCACACAACGTGGGGGCGTTTGTTTCTCTTTACCGTATTGGGTGAGGGAAATTTATGGGGGAAATGAACGTTGAGATAAATCGAGAGAAGGACGTTGCAGGGGGAACTGACTTACTTGTACAACTTAAATTATATTGTTCCATGAAATTGTTGGAACCCCTTCTCTACAACCTTTTCTCTTCATTTGGTAACGTTTATCACGGCTGCACATCTTCCATCTGATTTTTTTTTCTCTGTCCAATCATATTTGAGACTTTATTTGATCCAATGTCAGCTGCTGAAGTCCTTCAGAGTCAATAGAGCTGGCAAATGGTACTAAAGCCGCTTTTCATTCAAGGTTCTAGAATGGCCTGGCTTAGTCTTCGTTGCATTCTTGCAATGTCTGGGGTTCTGCCGTCAAATTTCATGTGTGGCAAATCTGGCCACTGGTTGCGCTGCGTTCAAAATATGACTTACTGTTGTATGATGTGGTATTCTGTCTCTGTTGTTTATTCCACGGTATACATGAATCATTCTCAATAAAAATTGACATGGCCACCCATTCTGGAAACAGGGAAAGTAATTTGGTAATAATAAGGCAATATTATGTTCACGTGTTGTTTCTTCCAATTCATTTTTCCTACCGTTTTGACTGGCGTGTCTGTCGGGTCGAGACTTTCTCCCCATAACCGCGCCCACTATTTTTGACGTCACCATCGCCTATATATATTCATTGTGGGACGTTTTGTCCGGACATACTAGATGGATTCAGTGGACTGAGAGAGGCGTTACGCTCCCCAAGCACACCAGTTTTTCCTCCAAATAGGAATACAACAAGGCTCTTTTTGTGTGTGTATTGCTTGCCGCCTTCTCAAATGGATATCGGTTGTTTCACGGCGGCGCAGCGTCTGTCGTGCCACGCCATGAATGCGGATTTAACCAACAAGCCTGCCGCTGAGGGAGCCCAGCAAGCCGGCGCTCCGGGAGCCAAAGCCGGCCGCTCGAAATCGGAGTCTGCCAAACCGGAGTTGGCTCAGGTGGTGACCGACGTCAGGACGGGACGGTCGTACAGCAAAGGGAAGCTTTTGGGAAAGGTACTCGAATATATGATTTATGATCTGATGTTGTCGCGCGCGCGTCGTGTTTATTTGTGTGGGGAAAATTACACGCGGTGTTGCAGGTGTGTGTAATCAGTACAAGGTGCGTCAATGTTAACGAAGAAATGTGTCGAAGCTTCACCCCCACCGCCCCCCCCCTCCATTTTTTTCTGCCCCGACATGATACATAACACCTATAAAGATTGAAGAAAGAAATGTGTCGAAGCTTCACCCCCACCGCCCCCCTCCATTTTTTTTTCTGCCCGGACATGATACATAACACCTATAAAGATTGAAGGAAAAAAATAGCCAAGACGCTCTATCAACATGTTGCGCGTCACCGCTTCATGCTGCCGAGTCATGTCTGGACTGTGAGATGCCGCAGAGCAGCCGACCAACGTCAGTTTCACGGTTAATGAGAATGCAGCAACCCGGCCTGCGTGCCTGCCTGCTAGCCATCGTACATCCGAGCGTTTTCTTTTTTTTTTTTCTTTTTGGAGTGCATCGCTTGCATGCCAATGACGCCAGAGATGCTTCAGGCGCAACGACCGAGCAGGACTTGGATTAGATTTTTAGAATCTATAGAATGTCTTTTGAATAAATTGCTGTTTTAGCGGTTATGGAACCAAAGCAGACGGTGGCCATTCCATGTGCTGCACCAATGAATGTTTGGTATATATTATGACAAATATAGGTTCAATGGAGCTGTGAATGTGGATTTCACCATCCCTGGAATCAAATGTTGAATGTTATTTCGACCTGTTTGTAATCTCTTCGTGTTCCTTGCCAAGGGGGCTTTTGGTGGAGACTTGACTCAAAAGATATTTGAATTGCGCCATAATGCAACAGGGGTGGCTATTTCAGTCCTAAATCATGTACACTTGGAATTCTCAATATTTTTGTGTAAAATATTATGCAGTAGATGATAGTGAAAATTGATGAAATCTCTCACACCTGCTCGGATTTATACCCTTGTTTATATATGTATGTATGAGGTAGCTGTATAAGATGTGCACATTTCACTTTTCCCTCGTTGACTCATCATTGGGACAGTTCATTAGTGGTTCAGTAGAAAATGTGCTCAGTAGTGTCCTGAGTCATTTGTGTGAATGAGAATTTATAGGTTAAGTGTGCGCGTGTGTGTGTGTGTACACCCCCCACCCTTGCGTTAGTTATGCAGGTTCCAGCCGTCCATTATCTGAACCGCTTGATCCTCACGAGGGCTATTTCATCCAATTCAAATTTAATCACGACTTTCCTTCTCCCCAAGGGTGGCTTCGCGCGATGCTACGAGATGACGGACCTGTCGAACAACAAAATGTTTGCCGTCAAGGTGATTCCACAGAGCAGAGTGTCCAAACCGCACCAGAGGGAGAAGGTATAGGCGACTGCGACACGCAATGTGTGTTTGTGTGTCCCCCGTCACAAATGAGTTGGGAAACACATCTGTGTGAAATTTTCACCCTACACAGCCACATTTTCCCCTCTACCAAATAAAGTAAGACTTCCTCGATCCTTGTAAATACCTTGACTCACACACATTACCAAAAAGAGGAAGTATTAGTCAATAAACCTTCTGCGGTGTTTCCACTTTAGTGAAATCTGCTCACAAAATATATGATTTCCTGCAGCAACAAGAAGACATAAACATGGCGCAAACAAGCCAATGTGATCCTATCACGTAGATTAGCTTTTGTTTTCAGTACTCTGCACAATATAAATGGTTGTAGAGTTTTTAGGCTTTTCACAATTACAGATGGGAAAAAAGTACAAACTTGTAAGCTGGGGCACTCACAAGTCAAGGTGCCACTGCATGATAATCATCATTTTTCAAGTCTTATTGCACAACTGGTACGGGCTACCTTTTCTGTTGAAAGCAATTGTAGTTGTCGCGCGTGTGTCGCCGCCCATCATTCCATCTGAAACGGTCAGGTAAAATAAATCCCAGCTCTACTGCTGACTGATGCAGCATTTTACCAGGGATGTAGTGTGAAAGTGCTTATGTCGTGCTAGGGCAAGATGATGAGCAGGGAACCCATAAGAACGTGGTTGACTGAGCTGAAAAATTGGTTCTGTTAAAGGAGAACTCAAAAAAAAAAATGCCCCCAGAAATCAAAACACAATATTGTGATTAAGGCTACATTCACACTGCAGGGCATGATAACCGATTTGATATTTAAGTTTGATATTTTTATGTACTCATTCACATCAGAAAAAAAGCGACTGTGCAATGTTGCACGCAAAGCATGTCGTCGAGTGGCGTGCACCCACAAAGACGTGGTGCAGTGGTAGGGCTCATCTTTTTATTATCTCATATCGCAAGGGTAGCGAGGTGGGAGGAGGTTGAAATATTTTGGGGACAGGAGGCCGCTGTTATTTATTGGAGACGTCTGGAAAAGACGACGTCACGTCATTGCCAAGTGTACTAAATTAAATGTCTGCGTGACTGTATTGACGACGATCACCACAAATATCCACTTGAAGTTTGATGTTTCAAGTGGGATTAAATTGGTTACATTTAAGGTCAAATAACCGTGACACAAAACATAGAAAAACAAATTAGAATTGTACTGTTCAGATCGCATGGGAAAAAAAAAAAAAGATGGGTGTCTCATATGGGCAAAAGAAATTGGAATTGAGCGTGTAAGTGTGAACGTGGCCTTGTCTGAAGTGATGAAGTACAGGTTGCTCAAACCACACAAGTGCTTTTTTTTTTTCCCCATGACGCTACAAAAATCATGTCCACTGGGAAATATTGTTAACCTTGAATCTCTAGTCTCAGGTCTTCAGCATACAAAAAGCGATTGCCTGTTTTTTTTTTCTGCGCTTATGTAACATGCGCAATCATGCAACCTTTCTCGATCTCCCACCTAAACCGGTTTGCAAGTGGCAGTTGAAGGCAGTGCTGAAAGCCCAGTTTCATTGCCGGTTTGACACGTTGCCGTGGAATACCAGAGCGTTAAAATAGTTTTGCGCGGCCCCCGTCAGGGATGGCAACGGCATTGTTTTGAATGTTTGAAGGTGATTCAGTGAATCTCCTGTATGTGTGTCCCTCTTAGAACCATCTGTGGAACCCCCAACTACTTGGCCCCCGAGGTACTCAACAGGCAGGGCCATGGCACAGAGTCGGACGTTTGGTCCCTCGGATGCGTCATGTAAGTAAAACCGATGTGACGGTCACGCGTGACCTAGCATGTTTTGCGTCGGGCCTTTTGAGGCTTTGTGTGCTTGAAGTCACTCGGTGTGTGAAGACTTTGAGTGACGTTGTCTTGAGCAAGCTGCAACACGAATGGCCGACATCCTAGCTCAATTGTGAAATGAGGACATAATGTGCTGAACTAATCGTGTGGTGTCAAAACTCCAGCCCAGCCAAATTTGTTGCCAGTCGGCGGCGTAAAAACACTTCCTGCCAAAAAAAAAAAGTCTCCTCCCTCCCACTTGTTGTGTGAGTTCGGTACACTTGCTAACTGTGTTGGGAGCAAACTTCACAACTTGCAGTATTTGGGCCGGTAGTGGACAATTCTTGAATCAAGCCGCTTATTGGCAACCCAGTTGAAGAGTACTGTGAAACTCAACAAAGAATTAGTTGCAACTCTTTTCTGTTTCGTCATTAAATTTGTGTGTCGTTGAAGTGTTCTATTTGGCCCTGGTGGCCACGGCGTCCTCACCAGAAGGAACAGCACAATGCCCATTGAATTATGAGGCACCGACTGTTTAATTCTTCAGATTATGTTTAAATTAATTCTGTACCTTTTTATAAAGTACAGTTTTCTTATTTTAAAAACCACCCAAGATGTTTTTTTTTTTGAATGAAAATGTTTGGTGGCTGCAATGGAACAAATTGTCATGAATTTCTATTTTAATGAGGAAACATAATTTGAGATACAAGTGTGGTCACAAACGGTCGCAAGTCAAGCAAGGCGCCAATGGATTTACAACTAAAATGGAAAAAAAAATCTCTTTCCAATGTTTCAGAAGCAAGTTGGGGGGTGAGTCAGAATTTTGTGAGTCATGACACTGTTTGCCTGGCTTTCTCCCGTTCAGGTACACGCTGATGTGCGGCAACCCGCCCTTTGAGACTCTTGACCTGAAAGAGACGTACAAATGCATCAAGGAAGTTCGGTACAACCTGCCCTCTGGGCTCTCGCCCGCTGCGCAGAAACTCATCTCCAGCATCCTGCAGAAAACCCCCAGCGACAGACTCAGCCTGGATCAAATTCTCAACCATGAATTCTTCACCAAAGTAATTCGCATTCAGACAACTTTTTATTTATTCCCCTGGGGGGGCAATTTAGGGAGCAGAGAGCACCGTTGTTGCTTACATTTAGTGTGGTACGATGCGTTTACAACATTACACTGACGAGCACTCTTGCATTGTCCTTCGAGGTGCCACAATGAATAGATTATACAATTGACAGCCATTTTAATAACGTAGCAGTCATTCCGAGACATTGTTGAACTTTTATTTGCCCAAATCCTCTGACTTCAGCGTCTCAGCAGGAATTCTTTGATCGTTTTAGTCTGAGCAGACTGATTCTTTTGTTTGATCAAAATAACACATTGACTCGTAGACTTTTGGAAAACAATGACCTAACCAGTAACAGAACCAGTTTCAAAAAGGTTGGCGAGTATGACATAATTCCTTTGTGTGTGATTCTGTAACAATGCCAAATAAACAACAATCATTGGTGATTAAACGGTAATGACGAAAATGGTTTTGTAATCCAATCTTACCTGATTAATCGATGATAAAAAAAAAATACTCAATTATATTTTCATTACTACCCCCGAGTGAAGTAATGGTTCTTGTGTGGGAGTAGGGGTCAGAGTTTAGGAGGAAGAAGTGCCTGATAGCCCAACTCATCGCTCCCGGCGTCGTCCTTAACTGTCTGTGTCCATTGGCCCCTGCAGGGTTTCACTCCCGACAAGCTCCCCCCCAACAGCTGCGTAACGGTGCCCGAGCTCCATCCCCCCAGCCCGGCCAAGAAATTCTTCACCAAGGTGGCCAAGAGTCTCTTTGGCAAGAAAAAAGCGAAAGGTGAGCACAACCAAAGCGTCGATGGCATTTGCATGCCCGTCCCGGTAATTACATGTATCTGGCACTTGTCGTCTTGCGAGGTTGGTTGCTTCTGGCTCATGGGAGCAGTTGCTTAAAAAAACAAACCAAAAAAAAAAAGCTCAAGTGGCCCTGGCTTTGTTTTGCAAGTTTAATTTTATGGGTGTGACTCATCGCGTTGCAGCGGAGAAGGCGCCTTGTGAGGAGAAAGAGGACAAAGATATTTCCAAGCTGGTGTCCGGCATCGTCAAGTGCTCCATCAACCGCCAGATCAGCTACAAAACCGTCGGCCCAAATGAGGTGTGTCTAACTATCCTCGCGCTTCAGGAGCTAACGGCTGATATTCTCCGCTGTCTCATTTTTCTCATCTCCGATTCAATCGCTGCTGTGAAATTACATATGTCTGCAACTGGGGTCTAGAACATAATTTCACCAAGTTCAAGTTGACCCGAAGCAATCTGAACATCGTCATGAAGACATACCTGTCAACTTTTCGGAGCGCCAACCTGTATAAACTACCAAAAAAATCCTTATAAAGAGCAAAAAAATCCTTATAACATACCAAAGCATTTTATATGTCAAAATAACGGCAGAAAAAAAAACGCGAAATATGAATGATATATTTGTTTCCTTGTAGAACTTGCTTGTACACTACCGAAGTATGCAATGAATACTCTGCTGTTTTCAACTAGGAACCACGTGATTTACTGGAAATGAAAGCAAAAAAAAAAAAAATTCAGAATCTGTATCATTTGTGCGATATGGCCATATATGTAGGATTCACCACAAAATCCGTATGAAATATGGCTAAACCGTATGAGTTGACAGGTATGTGAAGATATCTTGTATTGAGACGAATTTCTTGAACTGGGATGATGACTCGCCAGAATCAAATGATAGAGACCGCAAAATGGACTACAACATTGCCGTAGCAGAACATTTAGTACCGCCATCATATATGGTAACATCACCTTAATGAGTTTGTGTCGTCGTGTCTCCACAGGTGCCCACGCCCACCGGTCAACTGGTCAACTCGGTGCCTTTGGAGCAGACCCCTGCTGAGGAGGAATCCAGGAAGTCCATCTCGCGCTCCTTCAAAGGCACCATGGCCAACAGCTCAGAACGTAAGCTTTTTTTTTTTGGGGGGGGGGGTGTAATTCTGTGAAGTTGTAGCATCGTAACACAACTTCATTTATTGTGTGTGGGTTTTTTTTTTTCCCCCGCAATTAATCAATATTCTTTTTTTTCTCTCCAGCTTGTGAGGATGTTGTTACTCCCTCCTTTGTGGCTGAATCTGCCATGAAGGTTCTCAGTGGCTGCTTGGCCATCATGCCTGCAGGTAAGCATCGGTCTACATGTGCCGCACATTGCTTGGGGGGGGCGGTCTTAGTCTGCGTTGTATCACAGTCAAGCCCAGTGGTTACTGGTTTTGATCATCGGCCTGATTCTTTGTCAGTCTAAGGCACGGGTGTCAAACTCAAGGCCCGGGGCCAGATCCGGCCCGCCAGGTCATTTAATATGGCCCGCGAAAGCAAATCACGTGTGTCAACTTGCCAAAATCTGTCCCGAAATGTCAAATTGTCATGTGTAATAAATAACGTTGAGATTTTGCAATCATTGTGTTACCCAGTTTACACTCATTTGAACAAACTATCACAATTGACTTGACTGATTTCGAAACTAGTTATCTATTAATTTGTGGTTTGACTGTCATAACGGCCCTCCGAGGGAAGACGTAACTCCAAATTGGCCCGCGACTAAAATGAGTTTGACACCCCTGGTCTAAGGTCTTTATACCTCGAATTTCTCCTGACTCGCACGGATTTAAGGGACAGGAAACTTTGTCGTTTTTAAGTGTTGAACTAAGATGGGAATTTTCCTTGTTTCTTATGGTTGTTGTTGCTTTTTTTATGGTTGTTTTTGCCCCCCCCCCCCACCCACCCCCGAATTCTGCAGCCACAAGAAACCCACCGTGCCTGTCCAGGCCCCAATCCTTCCTGTGGGTCACCAAATGGGTAGACTATTCCAACAAATACGGTTTTGGCTACCAGCTGTCAGACCAAAGCATCGGGGTGCTCTTCAACGAGGGCACACACCTCAGCCTCTGTGACCAACGCAAGTGAGTGGAAAGCCTCGACGACGACTCTTAAGAGTCAGCAAATGCAGACATTGACTGTTTGTCGTCGTCCTCCCCCAGGACGGTCCACTACTGCTTGACCAACAACAAGCACTTTAGCTTCCCTGCCAGCTCGCTACCGGAGCAGCTTCGGAACCAGAAACAAATTGTCGAGCTCATGGCCAATTACATGGAACAAAATCTCATGGAGGTATAAGAAAATGAGGAGGAGAAAAAAAAAACCCCAGCAAAGAATCATGTCCATATTTGTTACAGATGAGTGAGTTTTGGTCCATTTTGTTGACCGACAGGGTGGTGATATTCACTGTCATGAACTAGTTCCCGGTCCTCCTCCTCTGCTGCTGCAGTGGGTGAAGACGGACCACGCGCTCGTCATGCTCTTCAACAATGGAACGCTGCAGGTTAGTCGAAACACTCGGAAATTGAAATTGACAACTGGGAAACAATTGTGGTAGATTATAACTTGGCTGACAGAAATCACCGGGTTCTACTGGATTTTTGTGTTTATTTTGTCTGACATACTTTATTACATCCTATTTCAACACTCATCATTTTTTTGAGGTAGAGGGGGGCAGTTTGAGTTCCTTGGTATTTTTAATAAAAGGTCACTGACATCTTTCTGCCAAGATGTGCAACATCTACTTGTCAGACTGCGGTTGGAAACATTCTATTTTGGGGGCGGAGAGGCGGTTTAGCCTCATGCAAATGCTTTCGGTATGATGGCCAGAATGAAGTGAGCAGCTCGTCAGGGTTGCCAACATGGCGACTGTGGCTAAATTTAGCAACTTTTAAAGCGAGTGACTTTTTCTGGTGTTATTGGAGACTTGTGGCGACTAAGACGCCCTCCAGAGTGGTTGTTGTTCACTCTGCTGTGACAGCTTGCACATGCATGTCACCACTGGCTCATTTCACTTGTAATTTTGCACTCCAAACACACGATTTGCATCCAAGCTATTCAAAAATCACATTTCCATATCTACGTGAACGATTCCTTATTCGCACAAAGTTGCGTTCCGCTAACAACTGTCCAATTCGTAAGGTTAACCTTAAGCCTTTCTATGGCGGAGTGACAGCTACATTGTAAGCAAATAGTGACACAGCATGACACTCCAGTTGGGTAAACACTTTTTTTTTTTTTTTTGGTAAATGAAGCTTCCACCACACAGAATATCAAAGACAAGTTCTGTTAGCCTTAGTTAGAATTCACACGGAACACAAGCAAAGGCATCTCTTTTTCTAAAAGTATTCTACCAGACCATATGTTTCATTTTTGCTGGATGTCTTACTTCAATCTTCCTCCTCCTGTCCAGGTAAACTTCTACACCGACCACACGAAGATCATCCTGTCCAAGTCTTTGGATTCGTACCTGCTGACCTACATCAGCCGCGAGCGCGTCTCCTACACGTACCTCTTCAGCATGCTGAGCGAAATGGGCTGCACGGCGGAGCTGCGGCACCGCCTCAGATACGTCCTCCATCTCCTGCAGCACCACGCCGACGCCTGAGAAGAAGAGGATGAAGAAGAAGAAGAAAAAAAAAACAACAACAAAAAAGACTGGCCAACTGTGACTTTCGAGGCTCAATGACCGGCTCCAGCTTGATTGGTTGACTCTTTTGCGGTGCCGTAACGGGCCTCCTCGACCCATGGGGACTGCTGCCGAGATGGCTGATGATGTGATATTCCTGCCACTTTGATCAGATGACGCGTTTGCCTCCAGGGTTTGTGCCTGTCCAAAGTTTATTTGGCGATATCTAATGATTGGATACTCCATGACGGATGCCTAAAAAGGGGAAAAAAAAAAAGTATAACCCAACCACCAATTCTACTTCTTGGTTGCATGGTGCCAGTGGAGCCTACCGCTTTCTGCCTCTCCTTATCGATGTAGTTCTGGGTGTGGTGTCTCCATGGTAACGAAACACTTAATTGCAACTTGTATTGGTTGAAAAGATGGTGGTGGGCCCTCTTCTTTTTCTTCTTCTACCCTCTCTGCCGCTTCCTGACCTGTGGACACTGGTGCACTCATTCGTTTTTTTTTTTTTTTTTTGGGGGGGAGGGTGGCGCGTTTTGTGTTCAGTTTTTGCAAAAAGATGTGAGCCAGCAACAGATAACACTACGATCTTGATTTACCTCACACGCACACTTGACATTCCTGGCCATATTTGGATGGTGAGGTCTGGCGAAATCCTTTGCTTCTCCTGCGTCATTGTCACCTATTTCGTTAGAAGTGTTCACTAACATGGTGCAAGGAGTAATTAAGGGACGACGGGAGTGGCACCATAATGCACAGGGTTTTTTGGGTTTGTTATTTTTTTGCAAATCCATACTTTTTTTTTTTTATCTTCACTGGTTTTATTTGATTTTTTTAACCGTGTACCAAAAGGCCTTTTTCTTTCATCTCATTTTTAGAAATACGTTTTTAAATCAACACGTAGGTGAATGCGTGTGTGCCCACATGTTCTGGTAAAACAGACGGCCGGTCCGGGAAACGAAAGGAGGAGAGGAGACGAGTGAGGGAGGGGGGGTGAAAAGTGCCTTTCTGAGGGATGTCTGTATAGTGCAATAACAAGCCTCTTTTGTGAATGTCAAGCTTGACGGCTTTGTCATGATTTGTGCGTGCTTTTGCGCTTAAGGTCAAAAGCAAACGTCCAACGGCGCTACACTGTCACTAGCTGGTATAAGCTTTTAAAATGAACCCCCGCTCTCACCAATGCATAATCTCCAGCAAGATGAAAACATGCTCGTCGTACTGTGACCCTCATCGGTTTACATTGGCTTTCTCGACTCAAGAGTTGTATCCTCAAAGCTGTGACCTGGAATGCAAAAGTGTCTCGTACAAGTGTCGTGTTTTCAGAAACATTGTGAAAGAAAGTCTGCCAATTTAGAAAAGACTTTATTTTTCTGGCACATAATGTCCTGTTAATTTATATTTTATTTATTCTGGTTTCTTTTTTTTTTAAGTTATTGTGTATATGTATGGTGTCGACACGAGGAAATGTTCAATTTCACTCACACTTTTTGTATGTATTGTATGGAGGGGACATGGGGCAAAAATAAAGTTTGAAGAGAACATGTGTCAGATATCCAATAGAAATGTATGGTATGTCTAAAATCCTCAATCCATAATGTATGGGGTGAATGTACCAATACAATATTCCACTTGATTGCCTTATACTTTTTTTTTTTCTCTCAGATGAACACAAAAATGGAACTCCAATACAATATTCCACTTGATTGCCTTATACTTTTATTTTCTCTCAGATGAACACAAAAATGGAACGACGGGAATCGCATCTTAGTCGCTCATGCTTCACTCTTTCAGAAAAGTGCAGTTTCTCAAGAGACTCAAAGTAGATGGAATCATTTGTTGCCAAACGTGTTTACGTTTTAAAAAGAGCCCCTGCTTGTCACTCAAACACCAGGAGACTCATGAAAGTGGGGCAACGAGCTCTTCAACTTGCTTTGCTTTGAAAACGCAGTGGCAAGGTGCTGACATCTTCAAACGTTCAAACGGTGCCGGTAAATGACTTGTTCACGTGACTGTGTCCATAACGTTGTCACGTTCTTTAGCCCTGCGCTTTTTTTTTTTTGTCACTCCGTGTCCAGTATGATCTGAAT
The DNA here is from genome assembly GCF_001891065.2 of Hippocampus comes. Classification (NCBI taxonomy): domain Eukaryota; kingdom Metazoa; phylum Chordata; class Actinopteri; order Syngnathiformes; family Syngnathidae; genus Hippocampus; species Hippocampus comes. The sequence continues at coordinate 235,383 of NW_017805334.1, read as the reverse complement.
TGAAGCATTTAATCTTGCTAAATGTGAAACAATTCCACAACGCCACAAAACCACATGACAGACATGGTCTGATGAGATAATCTGCAGTATGATCATCAACTAAATCTGTGCAATGATTAACATTTTTACTCTGTTCATTTTGTTCACTTCAGTGTTCGTGTTTATGGATTAATGTCTACTCTCTCTAAATTGTTAAAACGTAGTTCAAGGTAAGGAAACTCACAGATTTTTTTTTAATGTCAATTAAATTATATCCTGAAAGTCAGCAGGCAGGTAAAATGACTTCGTAGATTACAACCAGTGACATCATCAGCTGAAAGTAAAGTAACAGAAAAATGGGAGATAAACTAAAGCAATGTACCGTAAAAGTAAAGTGGCGAAACTTAATATCAATGACATAAAGCGACTACTTGACATGAAGTTTAAAAATAAATAATTAAAAATTAGGTCACCTTTAACCTACGGCGGCGCGGGACACGCATCACCGGAAGTTGTTAACAGTCTGCAGCTGCGGCTTTTGCTTCCAGACCTGTAGCGCTACATCTTTTATTGTTATTTTTATTCTAGTTCAGTTTGTTTCATGTACACTTCACCGAGGGCACTGGCAAAGAAGTGGAATCTGAAGGGCAGGGAGATGCATTTTCAAACGGTACACGTGAGCTACGATCGTGACCACGCTGCAAAAGTTCGTCCCATGCCTCTGCGTCAGGTCTCTTCGAAGGTAGGCAATGATTTGCTTTTCACAAACTTTTGAGTCGACGTTATTCTGTTTCGTGGATTTTAGGATCCGTTTCTGTGTAAGTGAGTGCGTATGCGCCCGCGTGCCGTAACGGGTCGATCGCGGGAGGTTGATTGATCGAAGCGTAAATCTTTGGTCACAAAATGTTGGGCGCCCCTGAAAGTCAAGTAACTGGAAGCAAAGCAAAATGAAAAGTGAACCAAAATAAACAGAGTGAGGCAAAGCAATGTTGCGAGTGGAAACAAACCGGCAACAGCAGAAGCCTGTTGGAAGCATTTCAAGTCCAACGCAAGAAAAACACTTAACACAGAAGAGAGTGGGTGGGAGGTGGGGGAGTCAGAGGAAGGGATGTCCTTCCTTCTCTGACCCCTCAGTGTCCTCTACGAGTCTCTGTGTGCGTTCGTGCTGGCCGCAGCTGCTTGCCGATGTCACACTACTGCTTGCAACGAGCACATCACACAACACTTAACGCACGTCATGCCGCCGCCCTCCAGGAAATGTGTGTTTCCTTTTCTCTAATCTTCTCCTGTGCCCCATTAGCAGAACAAAGAAACATTTCACACACGCCTTTGCACCCAAAATATGTTTACTCCACTAGCGATCTGCTGCCTGCCAAAGTCAAGGCCTCTTTATCGTAAACGCAACAAGGGAAATTTGACAAGGATTTTTTTTTCCCCCCCGTCGGTTTGTTGGGGAGTGGCGATCCGTTCTGTTGTCCCGTACAACACATTGTAAAGTAACTAACATAAGTGGGGATGTTCGATACCACTTATTTTAATGTCATTTTATTTTTTTGAAGCAGAAGATGATCCATCAACGTGTCAAAAATATCGGTGGCTGGTATCGGCAGCCTCAACAAGTAGCCTACCCAATACGTTCAAATAAGATTCGGCCCAATACGATAACTGTAATCGGTACTCGTCCATTCGTAAATGTTAGGTGAACTAAAGTTTCGGCCCAATACGATAACTGTAATCGGTACTCGTCGGTCCATTCGTAAATGTCAGGTGAACTAAAGCAGTTTCGGCTAAACTAACTAATGCTAACATCAATAAATAGCAAATTATATCACTTGATGGGATACTAAATTAGGACTTGGAGATATGGTTGAAATGTGTCTCACAATTTCAGGATTTCACATCAGTCGATATCAAAAATCGATATCGGCTGATTATCAAAAATGATAGATTTTTTTTTCTAAATAAGAAACAGTATTAAATGGTTTAAAGTCAAACTAGCATAAAACACCACACAAAAAAAAACGTAAGTAAAACGAATTTTGAAGGAATGTACACTGCAGTGTGCTATGTTGTATTCGGTGCTCTGCAGGGAGGTGGACGGGCGAACTCCCAAACTACTGTGCCACCTTCATTGAGCAATTGACTCGTTTTAATTGTTTTAATTAAGGATTCCTATCTTCTATTTTCGGTTTAATTCCTTGTGGCTTTATGATTTGTGCACTGTCATGCGCCACCGTCACATCTCGCACCGGGTAGATAGTACTGGACTGGAAACAGCCAGAAGCAAAAGAGTGAGTGCACCAGGAAGTCAAAACATCTGGAAGCGGTGACGCGCAGAAGACAATGATGACGGCGGAGGGGGAAGAATTCAGGCAGACATCTAAGTGCGCAGGGACAATTTTAGTTAATTAGAAACTTGTGTTTCCTCCAGAGCTTTCCCTCTCCTTGCCAGACTCGACTCCTTTTGCATGTGTGTGTGTGTGTGTGTCCGTGTGTGTCTGTGAAAGGCCGCTGTCATCATGCTCTCGCTTCCTGCAAATTCCAGGCCAGGCCACAAGCCGAGGCGTGCATGAGAGTGTGTGGCCGGCTCCTTTTAATGGTTTCCTCTCAGGAACCAGACCTTTTTGACTCATTGCTCTCTGTTTCGTCAGCTCTCTTCCCTTTCCCACCAATTTTTGTGTGTGTGTGTGTGTGTGTGTGTGTGTGTGTGTGTGTGTGTGTGTGTGGGTGTGTGTGTGCGCGTGTGTGTGTGTGTGCGCGTGTGTGTGTGTGTGCGCGTGCGCGTGTGTGTCCAAGAATAGTTATTTTCCTATACAGTGGTACCTTTACTTACGAAATGAATTGGTTCTGGAAGAAATGTCTTAACTAGAACATTTTGTAAGTTGAGACGCTTTTTCCATGTTAATGCCCTAAATCCGTTCCAAGCCCTCCCAAAATTCAGACACAAATGTTTTATAAAGCATAAAAATGCATCAAAATATTTAACAAATACATGTTACGATTAGATCATTGCACAATGAATGAGAGTTGTGCATAATGTAAAAAACAAAGAATAGAGTTAAGAATAAAAATGATGGTCATTTAACTTTTAACTGAGTCCTCGTCGTTTTTTTTCCTTTTGTCATGGAAAATTGGCACCTGCAATTTTGCCAATTGCTTGTCCTCTACTTGTCTTGTCCAAAAGCCAATTTTTACCACTCCGAGTATATTTAGAGTCGACAATTTGAGTGATGGCAGTAATGGGTTCACATTTTGCAAGTGCATTATCCGTGTTTTTCAGATATGTGTTTGTGAGGGTGTTGGCATGACAGATAATGCCTGTTTTTTTTTTTTTTGTTAGCATCCACTTTTAGACACATCTTCAAAGGCGTGTTTTTTTTTTTTACCCTTCAAAAGACACCAAGCTTTCCCCAGTTTTTAGTTTAATTCTGTACAAAGGGTGCCTAGCTAGATTGACTTTACGTTGTACATTTCAGTTGTATTTCGCTTCTAAGTACATTACATTTGTAGTTAATCTTTTAGATCTGTGTCCTATTTTGGATTAATATTCCCATCCATCCTCTATCAGTCGTTTCAGATGTGCTACATGCTGGTTGTGGCGACGAAACCCAGATGGCTTTCAGGCCATTTTTTTTTTAACCTTTTAAATACAGATGAGTCAAAAGTGCGGCCGTCCTGCTGTTGATTTGCGAGTGTGTCGGTGAACCACACAAAGAAAGTGTTAGCATGTGGAAACACCCCAACTATTTATAGGGTCTCACACTCATCAGGGGGGTTCAGCGACTTTGTGGAAAGATCATCGAAGATTATCACACATCCTGTAATGTGTGTACACACACACACACACAGATACACAGATAAGTTGCTCGTGTTTTTTTTTTTTTTTTGTATGTGCCAGCTGCAGAGGAAGTTTCAGTGCTCACACAACAGAAATTACCGTACCAAATTCAACATGAAAAACATTTTGCGTTGCTACGGTATTGATTCATGAGTCATAAGATTTCACAAACCGTGTTGTCAGAATATTTTTGGATGACTATTTTGGATATGGGCGGCGGGAAATTACAACATTATAGATATAATGTGCACACAAAATGTTGATATCCGACTCAGTAAATGGAGCCCACCTTTTTTTACCCAACTGTCCAGCAATTATATTAACAGCATTATTTGTAAAAAATGACTTGGAAAAAATAATTTGAACGGATTAATGACATTTCCATTGATTTCAATGGGAACAGATGATTTTCAATACATGTGTTGCTCCATTATGGTTACAATGAGCTTTTCACTAGGCTCGTGAGACTTTCTTCACACAGAGGCGCAACATGTCCACAACCTTGACTATATGCTGAAGCACCTACAATACGAGCCTATTAATCCATTAATGTTCTCCGCTACTGGGAGGACTCTGCTGACTGGACTAAATAATGCACAGCTTGAATAGCAGATGGCCAAAAGCCAGCCATGTGGGGAAGCCTCGGATTAACGTGACGTAACCCAGCTAAAGTTCTCCAGATTTGGGGGGGAGTTCAAATGTATCGTTGCGGAAAGGCCCTTCCAAAAAAAGCATGCGAAACAGCATCTATGGAATAAATTGAGTGTGTCTGCTGTTTGATCTTAAATTCAGTTGGAATCCATGTTCTTAAAATGTGTTGTATGTGTAGAGCAAACGGTTGACTCGATTTTTAAAATGGACAGAGGGGCAAGGTTATTTTAGATGAGGTTAAAAAAAACTGTTAAAATACAGTAGTAACTTGAGATGCGGTTTTAAATCGTTCTGTGACCACACTCTTAACTCAAAGCACTCACATTTTCCCACTGAAATGAATAGAAAACGCCATTAATCCGTTCCAACCTCCCCAAAAACCAACCACCTTCTAATATTGTCACAACGTAACATCATGATGTCATTAAATTGAATGTCAAGAATTCAAGATTTTATGCCAAACTTTTGTTTCAGTTTGATGGACATTGTGCTACTTCTGGTGTGCACACCTTGGCGCAGTACAACATAGACACACACACACACGCACAAAAAAGTTTTAAACTTAGTAGGCTGCTGTAATATAATTTTTTTTTTGCAAAGGATAAAGAATATATGCCCGTAAGTATAGTTATATTGTCTGTCTGCATGTGTTGCTCCACCCGCGGTGTCCCAAATATCCATGTTATCCGTTAGCTCATTTACGGCAAAATCATGTGGTTGTTTTGAATACACAATGTGTAACTCTTTTGTTTCATGTTAACCACAGTGTGGTAAAAAAAAAACAGCTTAAAGCCTTTTTTTTTTTTGGAAGAGTTGTACCCTAGCTGACAAATTACTGCTTGTTGTGAAGTGACTCGGGTTCACTGCCACAATGCAGTGATTGTCTCTCAAAATTTTTGCTTGCAACTCAAAGCAAAAAAAAAAAATAGAAATCATCACAAGGCAACCACTGTGTGTGAGTAAAATATTTCACGAAACCATTAAGACCCTGAGAAAATGGTTGTTAATCCTAAATGGTAAATTCTAAATGTTTGTGAACGCACAAACATTTTAATGCATGATACTCATTTTAATGCCTAATGGGGAAAAGCCCATCAGATGAGCTTCCATTGTCCCAAATTAAAGCTGAAAGTCTGCTCGGCCAAATAATATCCAAATCTGTGTGCCCCAAACTGTCACTGTTGTATTGCTTGCAGAGTGTGATCCTCTTGCTCAGTCAAGAACTTATCATCAGTGTGACCAAGCAACACTCACATGATTGTGTGATTTCCTCTGAATGAGCTCATTGAGAGTGGACCACCCCTCCCGCTCATATGACACATGATAAAGAGCGTGCTTCCTTCCCAACCTTTGCGTCACTGTGCAACTTTCACCCACAGTGTCAAAAATTTCTTGTGACAACTGCTGGCTGCAAACACAATCATGCTGCGGTCACGAGGGAATGTGTTTTTTAAGTAAGGTACATAAAGTTTTGGGGAATTTCTGGATTCGTATGCGTGACAGACATAATTATTACTTGGAACCAAAATGCTCACAAGATCACAAAGTCACATTTTGGCGGGGTAATCTTTTTTTCCCCTCAACCACTTTCAGTGGAGTCGAATTTCAATCAGGTTTTTTTATTTTATTTTATTTTTTTAGGAGTTTTGGGGAGGTTGATTTTTGTTGTATTTTTGTCTCCAATGCATTTCAGTGGCCGTCAATTATACATGGATTTACGGTATGACTATGTTTTTATAAAGCACAACATTATAGTGGGGTTTTTTTTCTGTGTGAAAGAACACAAAACCTGACCACAAAAACAATTACCTGTACAAGTTATACTCTTATCTCAAGTCACCACTGTAGATGGTTAAATGGCAGCAGAATTAGGATTAGTAGTGATTTAAATCTAAATCGACAAACATGCTTTTTTTCCCTGTATGTTTAAGCTGCACTTCCTCTTTCCTCTTCCAAACCAAAACAGACATTCAGAGCGCCGGACAGAATCTAGAGCGACTGATAAGAGGGAAATTCCCACACACACAAACACACAAGCTCTAATACAATTAAAGGAGCTCACGTGATCATTATTTATTGTGTGGACCAAATGTTCAAAATGGGTGTCATAGTCTGATCGAAGAACAACAACAACATGCCTTCACACACAGACACACACGCACACAGCGGAAAAAAAAACCCAAAACTGGTTTAGTATGACAGGAGCATAACAGTCAAACCCATTACTTTCACTTTGATCTTTTTACAGCAGTAATGGCGCATGTTCGTTTGCATGTAAATTATGAAAAGAGTTTCATCGTAAAAGCTTCAGATAAAATCCAAATTGATTTGACAGAAATACAAGTTTCTTTTTAGTTTGACCCTTTTGTTATTGCCCACATGGCCCAGAACAAGTCTAGGCAGTGGAAAGCACCCTCGAGTTGTTAGTTTCATCTATGAATGTCAGGAAAGCCGCAAATGCGTCTGGGTTCATTCTGCTGCATTCTCAGTAGTAGACAGAGGCCATGTCGACATAAACACCCACATTTGTTTTAATTTTCATAGTACACCTGTGACCCTAGTGATGGTAAGCGGTACACAGAATGAATGGGTGAGCAAATCGTATTGATCGTGGCCATGTTATAAACCCTCAAAGCAACACAAATACGGACAAAAAAAAACCAGACAATAAAACAATAACCACAGGCAAATATGCCTTATCCTCTGCGAACTAAATGACGAATTCACTATAGGTGTGAAAGTCGTCTTTGTTTGAGTCTTCTTGACTGTACTATACTGCCTCCCAGTGGCCAAGTCACAATGAATGAATCGTGATGTACAAACTGTGTTTAATTTGTTCAATATTACACTCTGCTTATGAAAAAAAAACCCACACATTACGATATTGTTTTGAATCAAAAAAAGGTCTTATTACAAGACATTATTATGGTGTAAATTAACACCGCAGAAGCTTGACTTTTACATCAATCCACAGAAGCGATTCGGTTCTTTGGGTAATCGGTTTTAGGCATTGCAAACAGATTTTTTTCTGATTTGTCTGCTTTTTTTCCCCCTCATTTATGTCGCAGCATTACAGATATCGAGTTGAGTGGTTTTACATGGTTTTGTGTTGAAAAATATATTTCTTGATACTGTTGATTGCCATATTGAATGAATAGAATAGAAAGATTTTGTTTCCAGTGCGGAGAAGGCCTCAGGGTGTGTTTAACCACAATTGAAGGATATGCCATGTGAGATTTAATGTGGCACATGTAAGTCAAAAGCTGGGTGGAGACACGCAATACCCAAAGGATCACCGTTATCTATTTATAGCTTCTTTTTTTTTTGTTGTTTTGAATAAAATGTTTCATTGGCATGTAATCTGACGCTGACAGAGGTAAATCATATTTAATGCTAGTCAGGTGTCATATCAAGTGAGGAGGAGGAAGGCTATAATATTTCGTGAGTAATTTACATTTCGCTGATTTTCCTATCATCTTTTTATGGGCGTCAATAAACTGCACACAGATGCGGCCTTTATCACAAAAACAAACGTGTGTGCATTTATAATCTGCTTCAGATAAGCAGGAGCAATTCAAACGTGCAGAGGCCGTGTTGTGTCTGTGTGTTTATGGGTGAAACAACATACAACAAAAATAAATACAATGGGCTAACGGGAGCTTACCCTATTGCTGCAGTGTTATGGCCGGCAGTCTCTATTTCGCAGTAGTTGTCCTCAGTTTATTCTCAAATAAAATTTGGGAGGTCAATACAGGAGACCCTGGATCCAATTTTGCCCAAGTCTTTTCCGGGACGAGATCCGGAAGGAAAGACAGGAAAATCAAGACTTCCATTTCAAGGCAATAAATTACCAGGTGATATTTATAATCCACAAAGTTGAGAAATACGCTACTAACATGCCTCTATTTTATGACACACAGATAAGATATGCTGTAGTATTTATTGTTATGACTATCTGCAGCTAATATATGTCTCATATCATTTTAGTGTGATGTTTTGCATCCCCACATTGCACCGGCTGAAGCGATGATGTTGTTTTGGCTGCAAGGGAAAAAGGGTTGGGTACTCGTAAAGAACAACGTGACATGATTCACTACTTAGCTACTTAGTGATAATCTGACCTTGATAAAATCAACAAAATCAAGGAGAGGTTTCCTGGGAAAACTGTGAAAATAACAACACAATTCTAACGAAAAGAATACAATTGCAACACCCTTCAAAGCAATTCTGGATGTTTGTGATTATTGTGGCGAACATGGAGCAAACAACCAAACAGCAAGTGGCTAACGTATGGCTAGCCTGTGGCTACTAAATAATCAGCCGGTAGCAAACATGCAACCAGTCATGTAAGGAGCTGACATAAGAATAAATTAAATTAATAACAATAATAAACAATAAAAGAAAATAGGGAATACTTTAGTAAGTATCCAACATTTGGCCAGTAAATGGCTAACATAATTTTAATGTTTGAAAATGACGAGAAGGAAACAAACATGGCCCAAAAGCTCGGCTAGCTTTTGGCCAACGAGTAGTTAAAAATATGGTTTCCCTTTCCCAATCACTATTAAGTAATGTGATTGACTTTTGACTCACTTGTGGCTAGAATACGCCTTACTTTGGGCTACTATGTGGCTTGTAAGCAGCTAACATTTGGCTAGCATGTGGGGAACATAAAGCTAACATATAGCCAGTAAATTCTCAACTCCACTCATAATCCCACTTAAATTCTTGGCAGTATGCATCCAGGCTATGCAGATGAAATGAGATGACAATTTCCAAAACATGTGTCACATTTGTAAAAGTCTCATAAGTCGCATCCTGCCCTTCCGGCCAGGTAGTAATAGGGCAGGTACTCCGCCTTCTGCTCAAAACCCCAAAACATACAAGTTATTTATTATTTACAGTGAACATAAATGAGCGAGCTACGAAAACCGTGTAAATGAGCTTTCTATCATTAATACAGTACATACTCGTTGGAATAAAATGTTTTCTTTCCAACGCACACCAACACAATGGATTACATAAGGTGGCTGTTGAGACAGCAACGTGAGTGTCATGGTTACCCCTCTGGTGAAGAGAAAAGAGGAGAGAGGCTGAACAGTTGCTGCGGTAAAAACCATGGGGATGGCGCTTTTCTGCCTTCAAAACAATTGTAGTTCGGACAAAGTTCAGGCAAAGGGAGTTGTTGGGATCAGTCTGTGGAGAGCGCTCAAATATGTCTTCGTTTATTTCCCCTTGGAGAAGTCGGCACTCCCACTTTGACAAGCTGCACAAATACCACACAATGTTTGACGCTGAACTTGTTTGTTTCGTGTTTCATATAATGAATATTCAGCCACATCTGTCACGGGTTTGTGTGCAATGCAGTGTGTGTGGTTTTTGTTTGTTTGATTGTGTTTTTTTGTCAATTTACAGTAATCGCAAAATTATGCTGACCGTGTTAGTACAGTACTGCCTTATAATGAAGCGTGGCGTGTCCATTATGACCCTTGCGAGTAACAGTAATCGCAAAATTATGCTGACCGTGTTAGTACTGCCCAATAATGAAGCGTGGCATGTCCATTATGACCCTTGTGAGTGAAAACCATTTTACCTTCTGTTGTACCTTGACAAAGGATTGTTATTGAATTATCTTTTTCCAACGTGCACTGCGGTTAAATATCTGATGTAGTTTATGACCCCAGATAGCGCCAACCAAGCTGCACACACCTGAACCTCACGTGCGGCAAATCTCACACGTTGTAATCATTTATACAACCTGAGCAGGTAACAGCTGTGCTATTGTTTGCGCCTCGGGGCAATGCAGTGAACACGTGCGTGGACAGCAACTTATCAGACGTGCAAAAAAAGGGAAGGAAGCGTAGATAAGTGCTTATGAGGAGGAGCACAACATCCTTGTTCCTTCACACGACTGGTGGTTATCCGCGGGGGGAATTGCGAGGGAATAAAATGGAATTGTTGATTCAGGCGTTCACCAAAGTAGTGGGAAGCCCGAGTATGGATGGATATGAACGGATAGGTGGCACACGGTATTTTACAGCTGAGTGGTCATTGCAGGCATTCCAGTGTTTTTTTTTTTGTTTTTTTTTTACTATGTTGCTATTGTGTAAAGCCTCAGTTATTCATGAACAAACTTAACAACCATATCAAGAATGAAGGGGGGGGCGGGGGGAAGCACATTAAGAATGCAGACAGAGCGACAGGGAATCAAATAGAGGATAAGTATGCAAGGTGCATAAATATAGTGCAGTGTGTTGTGCAGGATCTTGTAAAGTGATTTGTGCAGAATACACAAACTGACTAATATAGGAACATAAATTCAATCTGTGGGCTGCTCAAGCCACAAACAACAAGAAGCAATTTTGTCTCTTTTTTTTTTGTCATTTAAAGTTTTATGGCTGCGACTAAAACGTTGGTGGAAGTGTTGAAGCATCTGTCAAATGAATTTATGAAATGATAATATATAACATCAGTTACACGAACAAGTTGCAGTTGCAATGGCACGCAAAGTAAAACACTTCTTACGGTGGGAGGCTTCTATTCATCTTTCAACCTCACTTTCTAGGATGCATTTGCAGAAGGTGAAGCCTGGTTGGGCGCGGCCACCTTCGAACGGGAGTTGGCCCATTATTGCGCTTGATGTCTCAGGAATAGTGTTCCAATGAACTTCCCCTTATACAGTCTGTCGAAATTGGAATTAAATGTTGATTTAGACCATTATTAATCGGAAATATGTTCTTTCTCTAGTCATTTCTGTACTTGACTTTTAATAGCAAAAATCAAGTTCGCTAGTTCTCAGTGGCTCAGTTGTTGACATGAATGATCTAATAATACAGCACTTGTCATTTGCAACTTCTCTATTTCACTTCATGCCTCATGACGATAGATTACCGGTCATGTTTTCCATGTCTTGTCTCAAATGAGAAGCAGACACATTTTCTTCCACATTACGGCCCCTGGGAAATTGATTTCAAGTGTGTGACATGACCGTCCCGTTCCACCCACTTACATACAAGCATGACTTGTTAGCGCATGACAGGATATGTTACCATGGCAATTGTAATTGCACGGCAATGTGAGTCAGTGCATATTGTTCCTTCATGTAATTTCGGGTGATTGAACACATGCAAATATGAGATCCTGTTGTGCACAATAGGCGGTCGTCCTTTTGCATTTGACCCATTTAGCCGTGATGGAAAACAGCGGTGATGTTTTTTTTCAGTGATGCGCTTTACAGAAACGACTGTATTTCCCACGCTATAAGGCGCACCTAAAGACATTCATTTCATTTAGTGCGCCTTATAATCCGATGCGTCTTATATGTGGATGAATATTGTGATTTCTTGGATGTAGTATTTTAAATGTTCTGTAAAGCGCTTTGTTACATCTGCAGCGATTGTGAAAGCTCTAAATAAAGCTTAATTGTATTGTATTCTCTTTAGCGTAGCTCCATCGAGTGGATGCATAACGTAACTGCAGCCACTATTGTAGCTTCCATTCTGTGTGCCTTATAATGCGGTGCACCCTATATATGAAACAGTTTTAAAATAGGCCATTCATTGAAGGTACGCCTTATATACCGAAGCGTCTTATACTGCGGAAAATACAGTGATTTGCGCTGAGCAGTTTTTAACTTAATTACATACTGGTATGAGTGACTTAAAAGAAAAAAATAAAACTGAAACTTGCATTCGCCAAATACTCCGAATATGTATTTTTTAATAGTACAAAAAAAATTAATAAAAAGTAACCTAAAACAATAAAAATGATCAAAACTGACCGTTATCTGCAGTTGCCAAGTCCAGAGGATTTTTCTGACCGTGATAATGTTGATTATCGTGATCATTTTGGTAACTAATATCATGCTATGAAGCATGCAAACAGTTTCATCTGAAGTTTGTACAAAAAGAATGAGAATATATTTTTTTTCTTTTAGGAGACCAGATTATCAGTGGTCTGCACCCCATGCTGGTTTCTAACCACAGGAGTTTTTTTTTTCTTTTATGATGCGTCTCTGATGAGTCATGGGTCGGGACCTCCTCCAGGGATAACAATGTACGGTATTTATATAAGGTAGGCCTGGAAAACGTAACACTGGAAAAGGAAAAACTGGGGAGGGTGGGGGTCCTTTATCTGGCTGGGTTCCCTACAAACCTAGAGAAATTTCCTCCTGCTGGCTATGAACACGGAGAGAGGAAACTCCAGCTGTGACAGCAGCTGCAGTTGTCTCGTCAAAGGATGGATGTCGGAAATGATCCAACTCTTGCGCGTCCTGTCTGTAAAGTAAGAAAAGAAAGAAAAAAAAACAGTCCATGTATTCTACATTAGAAATCAAAATATTACATCCTTGGGGAGTCGCATTTATGAAAAATGGCTGCTGTTAGATTTGTGATCGGTTGGTGCGCAGAGTGAGTGTTTTTTCTGTGAATAACAGAGGCAAAAAAAAAAATACAGTTCGGTAACCACACTCATTGCATTGCATTGATACTTTGACACGGCACAAGAATTTTCTTTTGTCCAAGAAGTACGTCGGCCGAACCCATTTTGCATTACTCAATGTCTGAGTGTGACACATTTCGCAACTTTGCATTCATCATCATCTTCCGCTTTCCCCCCCAAAATGAAATCGTTATGAAATGCGCATCAATCCATCCAAACAACCCTCTTGGATCGATGCTCCGTCAGATCAGCGGACACGTAATCGATACAGGCTCGAGAAGAAAAATGTCAGGCACCCCGCAGTCACAGCAGATCAATGCGGATGAAAATGAGGATGAATGAATCATAAAAGCCAGAACAGTTTTGCCCTCTCCACTCTGAAATAAACTCCCCGCTTACAAATGACCACATCTTGTCTGAATGCAGCACAGGGAATACAAACTGCGTGTGTGCAGTATTTTACGACCTTCAAAGAAAGTCTCCCGTCTCCTGACCGAGGTTAAGGAGACCTCAATGAAAATGCAAGTTTTCATGTGAAGAGCCTTGCAGCCAGTCTGCATGCGCGTTTGTCGGGAAGCACAGAGAGCGAACGAGGAATGGATGGATGAGGGAGGAGGACAGTATGAGAGTAGTAGCTTCCTTCAGCTGGGAAGAAGACAAGTGGCAGGAATGGGGGGAGTAGGGGGGTGGGATATAATAGCTTTTCTTCCCAGCAGCAGTACTTTGCAGACATCCAGGCGTCTCCCAGGGGTCCCCGTCGTTTTTCACCCTCTTCCTCACTTACTTCTTATTTCACCTGTGTTGAGTTTTGCCCCCCTCCCCCTTGATGTTCACCCTCCCCGCCATGCTTCTAAATCTGACTCAAAGTGGGAAGACAGGCCTTCGAGTGCAGAATACTAAGCAGATGTGGAGACAAGGCACTCAAGGAGAGGGAGAGGAAGAGAGAGAGAGGGAGGGGCAATGACATCACAACTCAGACCAGACCCGCCGGCTAAACAAGGTTACGCCACACGTTCGTGATCCATCATCGTATTTTTGCTTAATGATTTCGAGTGCCGCGTCACCCATTCAAAACTCCACAGAAATAGATTGTGTATGCTGCTGGAATGGGAATTAGACAGCAAATTTCTGCCAAGGTCATCCCTTAATCCATTTTGTTATACTGCTTGTGCTACACCCGGGACTGGTCACCAGTCAATCACAGGCAGGACTTGATTGGCCATTCATCTTTGAGGAAACATGCCTTGTGGGGCTGATGCAGTGCTGAATAGCTGTTAGCTAGCAAATGCATGAGAGAGAAGTACAAGCAAAGTCACAGCAAATAAAGTGTCAGCATCGACTAAATTAAGCTCAACAAATAGTTGCTTTTTACTTAGACTTGATCCTGCTTGTATAGAGTAAGTCTAGCCAAGGTTTTTTTTATATGTGTCCATTTTATATCACGAAACCCCGACTGTGGATGATGGGACAAATAATGACTTATTAGTTACAGAGGGCGTTGTGAGGATGCTGGGCTAAGTCAAAAATTTCCAGTCTGATGCCAGTCCAAAAGCTAATCGCAGGGCACACAAACAATTATAACAGTACAGACACATTCATTTAAGGACAATTTACTTTGTTAGCGTGACAATTTTTTCATCAAAATTATGCATTGAAAACACAGTATGTGTATCCTTTTTTGTAGTAATCTAGTCTAAAACTAGATGACACCTACCACGCATAAAAATGGCAAAAATGTGACGAAACATATCCAAAAGACAAAAATAATTAAGATAGCTGCCAAAAATAAGACTGCTGGGAAACAAAAATACAATGGCGAAGAGGATTTATCAGTTCTTACTGTCCCTCCAATAATCCTTTTGTGCCAGAGGAGACAAATCCTGAAAATGAGTCCAACTCCTTTTGTAAGGCAAAAGATTGTGGCCAAATAAAGGGCAGGAAATTCTGTTTTTTGGGGGATGAGTGGCTGGCTGCGGTATATAAAGGAAAGTTAATTTGATTTGTTTTCTACTAATTCCAATTACAGCATTTCTTTTTGTCCAAAATCCTACTGTGTCTTTGTCAGAGGATGCACACAGCAATGTGGTACAAAAGAGGAAGGAAGGAGACCGAATGTTATTCGAGGATAAATGGACTTCACTCTCCACTCGGTGAACGTCCCTGAGTGCTCGCAAACTTGCAAGAATTTAAATATTTCACGAGGAGAAAATCTTGCAGCTGCCATGAGTCCGTAACTGTGCCCGTGTACTGATCATTTCCAACATTAAATGACGTTAGTGTACTGTATATAAAGAGGGAGAAATCCCGTGCCTTTGCAGAGGTGCCCTGAGGGACAAGTTGAATTTATTCTGTCAGCAAGCTCGTAACTCAAACTTTTCTCCACTGAAATTAATCACAAAAAAAAAAAAATTGCAATATGATTTTACTACTACTTTGTAAAAACAAAGTAAAAACATTTGTGCGCGATGATTATTTCATTGTGGCTCCTTCTGGTGTGCACGATTTGGCCACCAGGAGGCACTACAACTTAGTCATCAAGCACAAATGAAGAAGAATTTCAGAGCTACTGTAACTGACTCACTAAGCCACGGTCGTCATTTTTCGCTGAGGGTAAATAATATATGCCTGCGTGAGTATTGTTACTGTCTGTCTACAAGTGTTGCTGCGACTTTTGTGTTCAAAATATGGATTGCTTTTCCCATGATGTGTTTACATTAAGGCAGCGGAACACAAT
>NW_017805334.1:210877-219174 GCF_001891065.2 Hippocampus comes | reverse complement strand
GCCCTCCCCCTCCTCTGCTAAATGACTCGGGGCCCCTCGGCTCGGCACAAAGACACGGCTGCTCGCAAAAACGGCGAGGGGCCCCTACCGGTTCCTATTCAGCCCCACAGAATGACATGATTGAAATCCCAGCCGGGGCTGTCCAAGTTTGGAGGAGTTAGGCCCACACCTGTCCTTTTAGCACGCCTGCCTCAGAAGAAGACAAGATAGAAGGCGGAAGGACTTGTGGGGGGGGTCAGAGGAATGCGTTGATGCATGACCGAGCCAGCTGTTACCGCAGATATTTTGTGCTTTTGTACCAAGAGCAGCACTTTCCCCGTCGATTTAAACAGAGGCGCATCACAGCATTCATGAAAACAAAACAAGCAAAAGCCACACTGAAAAGTAAAAATATCAGGGGAATAAAAATCATGAGTCTCCAAGAATAAAGTAATAATTTCAGGAAGTGAACATTCAAACGCAACGTTCTGAAAAACTTTTGCGCCGTCAGATGGAAATTGTTAAATCAGTGTTTCTGAAGAGGAACCTGAAGGCATCTTAAACGGTCCTCATCTTAATGCAGGTGTACATTCGTGTTCAGAATCCTACAGATGCACTCTACAAAAACGACTTTTTTTTTTTTGTCCTAGACAAATGTGACTTTTTTTCCTTTTAATTTATCCCATGCACACACTCGCAACAATGAATGATAATGTCATTATTCCATGAAAATGCCATTAATCCATTCTAGCCCCCCCCCCCCCTAAAAAAATGCTTTTATGGCTTTATTTTTTATGCGGACACCTATGACACTAACTTTATGATACCGTTTATAAAACATATCGTAATAACATAATTAAATAGAATGAAGGAGACGTTCACAAATACTGTTAAGTGACTCAGTAAAAAGCAGCAATGGGCCCTTTTTTCACAGAGGATAAAGAATATATGCGTGTGAGTAATGCTATATTGTCTTTCAATATATATTGCTGTTGTATTGTGATCTTGTTGTAACAGACTTGCAAATGCTATTCGTTAGCCCATCCGTGGTGTTTTGCATTGTGTCTTTGCAGTGAGACATCACAAGGTAAAGTTGTGTCATTCGTGAACAACGTTGTTTCAAATGTAGAGTAAAAGCACTCCTTTGTTTTTAAGCTCAGCAAAAAGTCAACGGTTCCATGGATTTCGTGCTCCATGTGATGAACTGCAATACAAAAAAGTCTTCCAAGGAGATTGCTCCATTCCCCCCCGCCCCCAACGCCCCTACTCCTGTTAACATGAGAAGAATCTTCAAAGACGATCCAAATGACACTCCTCTCTGACCCCATCACGATCACCGCACTGGGACTGATATGGATTGGTTAGTCGCGATCGGTCTCGAAGCGTTCTCGCAGGATCAAGGCCAATCGATATTTATTGCTCGCAGGGAAACCGGTCACACAAAGGAACCAAGAGAAGTGGCGGACTCCCGATGTTCATTTAATTGAGCCGTGACGGCAATCAAATTGCTCGTAAGTGTCCGTTAAATGAAGACACGGAGTGATGTGAGTGGCAGCCATCACGCACAATATTTAATAACAAGAGAAGGAGGTTGTCACTCGATTGCGACGAAATGGGGTTGATGGACCGGCTTTATTAATCCACAAAAAGATGGTGGCAGCCAATGAAGACGCGCGTTGGTCAGCTCCTTCTTGCCCTCCGCAAGATGATTGTCATCTGCTGGTTGTTAGCCGTTGATCGACGGCAAACTTGGAAGAAGGAATGTGGCTGCTTCATCTGAGATTGACGCAACACAATTCGATTTTAATATCTCGAATGTTCATATCTCAATTTCGATATGATAAAGATATATCACCCAGACCTAGTACTTGGTATCGGCGAATACTCAAACGGTGGTATCGGTGCAGTTCTCGTTTAGTGTAGCAGTTAGGGTTGCCCAAAAAAATAGGGTTGACCGGTGGTGGATTATTTTGGCATAAGAAAAAAAAAAAAAGCTGAATGGGGAGCAAACAGATAAAGGGTCGGGTGGGGGGGCTGGGCTGGGTGGAGTGGGGTGGGGGGGGGGCAGCTGGACCAACAAAATCACAGCGGCAGACAGAAAAATTAATGAATATGTAAATGATGTATACTGTCCGATTTTGCCGCCTGCCTGCCAGCGCGCGTGCGCCTTTTGTATACATGCATGCAAATTTGCTTGTCTTCTGTTCTTTTTCAGGATGTCTGACCCCAGGGTCGCCTATGATCTCCAACATCCCCTCACCCCCCCGTATCCTGGACAGCTGTCAGCAAAGACCTGGACGCGCAAAGACCCATCTGTCACCTTCCTTCAAAGGTCAGCCGTATGTTTCTGTGTGTGTGTGTGTGTGTGTGTGTGTGTGCGTGTGTGTGTGTATATGAACGAGTGGCAAGCTTCTTTTCACATGGCTAATCTCCGCTGTTGTTCTCTCTCTCTCTCTCTCGCGCTCCCCGGCATACTTGCGAGGGTCACTGTTACTGTGCACTCGCAAGGCCAACCTCATTTGTTTTCCCAATGTGCTCCTCAGCTGAATTGATGTCGCTTATTTGCTGATTCTATTGGCTTTTCAATAGCGCGGGCTTTGTGGTCCTTAAAAAAAAAATGGGCGTTTGCATCCTGTGTCTTTGATCGCGCTAATTAGATCCCTGGCATTTCAAAGCCACACTATTTTTGGTTTGTTGTGAATCAATTATTCATGGGGCTACTTGAGGAGCAAGATAGCTTATTTGAAGTTTTCGTGACAGTACTAATATTAATAAAGAGACACAGAGGGCTTTGCATTTGTGTTGGAGTGGCGCAACATGTTGAAGATCATTTGCTTTTTATCCTGGACAGAGCAAAATTAGCCAGATTGAGCTACAAAAAAAAAAAAAAGATTTGAATCCCCCTGTTGGTCACCTTAAACATTACCACAGTGTCCTCAATCAGAATGTGTATGTGTCAATCTGGTCAAAAGAGATGAATTGAGATTGTTTGAGTGCAATTGTTTGGAGAACACTATAGTGTCGTCAATGTTAAACGCTAAGGATTAAGACCAAACTAATTAATTAAGGGATAGACCATTTATATTCCCCTGAATCTTAATCTCATTTAAACCTCGTAGGGTATATCAGACGGCCATTTTGACTACCAATATAGCACGGGATGGGTAGAAACAAAGGAGGGCATAGAGAGGAGATTTAGACTTTCGTGTTATGTAAATGGTTTACTGGGGGAACAAAGACGTTCTTCTGAGAATAAAGAGGTTCCTACGTAACCTAGAAATGTGGCCTTCATTTAAAAGTGGCACAAAATAAGGGCGCACAGTGGTGGGACGCAAGCCTCTTTGTTTTTTTTTAATGCATAATCATGACAGCGCAACTCCAAGTCAATCACAGGTCTGGGAGAACAATCGGTCCAGTTAAGAAAGCAATCGGGAATCCAATTTACTGGCTGTTCAGAAAAAAGGGATTGGCATTAAGTGGAAAGAAAAGGCAAGACAAGAAGACAACAGAATGATTTGGCAGATGATGACTACAGACCACTTCTGTCGACTCATTCTCTCCGCAGGATTTGTACCTAGACAAATTACGCATAAAACCAAGATAAATTAAATTGTATTTTTTTTTTAAAAACACACCTAGCTGCTTTAAATAAGTTTCTTGAGCTTCATGCTAACAAAATGTAACAAAATGCGAAATGGGATAGTAACAGTATGTACATAATTATTTTTTTCTGGCATTTATTTATGCCTTGATGACTAATCGAGCGATGGCTTCAATTAGCGGAGGAGCGGCTATTTGAGGAAACGCAGCATTATTACAGTAAGTGATAAAAACCCGATGTAATTTGATGTTGTTTCAAAAACATACCGAACTTTTCACGACGCACTCCAAAGGCAACCCCCCTTGCCCCTCCCCAACATAAATTAAACAAGGCTTCATCTGTCAATGCAATAATCTCAACTGTACCTTCGTTTTGAATGCACACCCCCAACCCCTCCCACCACAGAAACGGCACACATGCAATTTATTTACAGGAAGTGTGTTTTTTTTTTTAAATAGAAGGATGTTCTATAATTAAAGATGGATGGAGGGAACTCGAGGGGAGGGTTGTCAGAAGCAAAGAAAGGAAAAGGAGTGGGAAGGAGAGAGAGGCACAAAGAGGCTTTTGAGAGTTGCTGTGGGTGGTTTGCAAAATGCTGCTGGAGGCTTTGAGGTTATTGCAATGCATAGTGTGTGCGTGTGTGTGTGTGTGTGTGTGTGTGTGTGTGTAGCAGAGGGTATACCGTATGCTTGAGTGGCATCGTCTCGTCTTCCTGCGTCATTCGTTTGATTGGATTGCAGATTGGCGAAGCAAGAAAAATACCAGGTTCTTGCTTCTTCCCTTCATTCCGTTCCAATCAGTTAAACCCACTCGGTGATCCTTTCACTGGCCTATAACTATTACGCCTAGACCCATTTTCTGAAAACAGTCACATATCGCAAATCGATACACACATGAGAGTCTCGGTCCGAAAATGATGGTGTCTAACGTAACATAAGTCGTGTCTTGACTCTCTCCCAAAACGTGATTATCCACCAATACGACACGATTCGACAAAAGCGTTCACATCTAATTGATGACTGAAACGCGGCGGGTCAGACACTACATAGTACTCTTCACTGTAAAAATCTCGACGCAAGAAGCAGAGTTGAATTCTGAGAAAAAAAAAAAAAGCAAAAGCAGACATCAAGCGAAGCCCGCGCACGTCACCGAGTCTCACTACTTGACCTTTAAACATCCTGCTTCCTCTGCCACAGTGTGGTTAAGCTACCTCGAAATCAGAGCACATTTATGCCACCGTACTCATATGGAATATGTCTTCGGAAAAAGAAAAGGGCAGCAGATGATAGATTGGAAGGGCACTATTTTTGGACGGACACAATTCGAACGCGCTCTTAACCGATGGGGGGGGATTGTGAAAAGCTCTTACTGCTCTCGTACGCTAGCTAGCGTTTGACAAAAAATACAGTCTGAGGGTGTTATATAATCGCAGTTTAGAGGAAAGAGCAGTCCACATGAAGAGGATGTAGGCTGAAATAGGTACGAGAGCATCGCAACCTCTCTGACTTAATCCACACAAAAATATATATTGTAAGTCAATGTAATCCGACCTTGGATTTGGAACAAATGTAATCTATGATTCAGATTCGGGGCCAACTGCTGCCTGTTGACTTTGACAAAATATTTGTGTTATGTGTGCCCACGATGACGTACTATAATACAAGAGAGAGCACAATACAGTCAAGACGTTTGATTGAATCATCCGTCACCTGCATCTTAATTCCGACAAAGTGCCTTTGTGTTTGACAAAAAAAAGAAAAAAAAGAAAAACGGTGTGTATTCAGACATTTAATGTCGCAGAATTCCCTTCTACGTAATAATACCCCTCAGTCATTAACTACGGATACAGCATTCGGAAAAGATCGACTTTAAATACGTACGATATGCTGTCATGGAAAGAAATGAACACTCGAGATTAAAAAAAAAAAAAAAACATGAGGTGGAAGTCGAGCCGAAACACTGCCGAAAAAAAAACACGTAAACCACAACGCTGTGTTATTTGCTCAATGTTCCTGATAAAAGTCGAAAACATCCTGTTGGTTGTTTCTGATGCGTCACTCAAGCAGCATCTTCTGTTTCCTGTTGATGCAGAGATTAGCAATCAACCTGTGAGAGACTCTATAAGCGGTTATTTTTGTTGGGCAATATTGCACAATTATTTTAAGTAAGTACCCATTATTTCAACTAAAGACCAGAATTTAATTCATGTAAATAATCATAATGACTATGGTGCCATGGTAATATTTTTTGTCATAATGCAATGGTACCTGGACTTAAAAGCGACCCGACTTGTTTAATGTAGGAGCCGTAACTTCGCATCATTTCCATAATAAATATACTGTACCGTATTTTCCGCACTATAAGGCGCTTAGACAATAGTGACTGCGGTTGCATCATGCATCCACTAGACGGAGCTACTCTAAAGGGAATACAATACAATGTAATACAGCTTTATTTATATAGAGCTGCTGTAACAAAACGCTTTACAGAACATTTCAAATACTACGTCCAAGAAATCAGAATATTGATCCCTCTATAAGGTGCATCGGGTTATAAGGCGCACCGTCGGCTTTTGAGAAAATGGAATGCTTTTAGCGAATAATAGGGTCATTGTATGCTTGTCTTTTAGACCAAATTCTGGTGGATTCATTTTGGCTACTAACTTGTTTCCACACCTGTCACTTGTATAATAGCGGCCTTTATTCCCTTGTCAATAATACGGCAGTGTGAAGTACTGAGACTGATTCGCCAGCCTGTTTGTCACGATGTGAATCCCTTGCCTGCTGTGCATCTTACACCAAAATAGAATGCCGCACAAGTAGAACACGGACACAGGATAGAAATAGATTAAATAGAAGTAGATTAAAGGAGAAAAAAAGAGGCAAAATTGACACTCAAATCCACAATGAAAAGTGCTTGGAGGCGCATCAGTAATTACATCACACGCGGGAACGACCCGGATTAAAGCTGTAAATGCATTTGGGCGAAGCAAGCACAGAATAAATAACGCAGCTGCCGAATAACTTCAAGGCCTGTCTAATAATCCCGCCAACCAAAACTCGGGTTCATTCTCCAGTGTGTGTGCACGCGCGTGTCGTCAGTTAAGATCTCTCTCCAGATCCACACTGTCTGTCTGTCTGTCATCAGTGCATCCCACTGCGGGGTCAAATATGCACTTAAGGTTTGCTCTACTGGGCTTTCCATTTTACAACATGCATTAGTGCTCTCTCTCTCTATAAACTCTTTGGTCTCTCGTTAACGGGCTATACGTGTTGCCCCAAAAGTCTAATCACATAGCACATGTATAAAGTAATCCGTTTTTTTTTTTTTTTAATAGGAGTCATGAGAGCTATCAGGAAATTGTGAGCAAAACATTGAATTGGCATTTGTTATGATCAGCTCTATACTGGAACCAGGTGAAAGAATCACTGTGTAGCAAAATGCAGTGACTCATGCATCAGACTTAATATGAGTTTAAGAGTCGATGGGATCTATTTACCAGATGTATTCGTGTTTGAGGCCTTCCGGAATATCACCCAAAGTAACTTGGAATGATGCTGACGATGATGAGGACATTTTGTTAATCTGAAAGACATGAATGGGGGGAGGAGGGGCTCTAAATCCTCACTTTTAATTTATTTTCTCCTTTGTGACCACAATGTTTCAGTCTGAAAATGTTGTGGTAGCTCATGGTTTCCTCTATAATTGGGCTATGCTGACATCTAGTGGAATAAACGATGCCAACAAGTTGTCAAGGCCATTTTTAATGAAAATCCTATCAAGGCAGCAATCAAAAATGAACGTCCAGTGATTCGAAGGTGACTGTATATTTCACATCGAAATCTGTAACAAGCTATTAAACTAACTCCCCTCATTCC
Organism: Hippocampus comes; assembly: GCF_001891065.2. Lineage (NCBI taxonomy): Eukaryota > Metazoa > Chordata > Actinopteri > Syngnathiformes > Syngnathidae > Hippocampus > Hippocampus comes. Next base: position 211,716 of record NW_017805334.1, on the reverse strand, counting down.
TATGCTAAAATCGGCTTATTGAGGGAAGTAGATAGCCAAGTAAATTTGTGGCATATGACTATGTGTATTAATATGCAGTGACAGAGCCAAAAAAGTATCACCCACAGACGGGATACAACATGAGTCACTGAACTCACAAAAAGTTTTCTCCTCAACTGTAAATAGTCTACAGGTTCAATTTTTGTACCTACATTTTTCGACTGTTCTTGTTTATCGTGTGACTCTTGATTGTTCCGTTTCCTGTTAGCTTTAATATTTTACAGCCCCAAATCCTCTCTCTGTTTTATGCCACTTGCACGGTCCTAACGTCACGGGAAGTGTTTCCTAAGTATAGATCAGCACATGACTCATGAGGGTTCCCCAGACAGATGAGAAAGTTCCTGGAAGTCAGATGATACTGCAACTATGCAAAAAAACTGAAACAGTCACGTTTGGATTTACATGCAAAGTCATACAGTGGGTTTGGTGGAAGAGAGGTGGTAAACGCACACACCAGGGTTATATCCAGACAGATGTTCACCATTACAAGTACGGTGGTGCCTTGAGTGACCTTACATATGATTATTATTTTATTTTATTTTATTTATTTATTTATTTATTTATTTTTGCTAGCTTGAAAGCAGAGTTAATTCAACTCAAGTGGCAATAAATAAGCAGCTTGAAGAGTATGGTTACTGTCAAACTCAACAGAAAACAAAAGAACGTACATGTTGTGTGTTCAAGATGACTATATAGCCTCTGCTAGCTTAATTCTAACATAAAATGGGAAACACCATAGGCACATGTGCTAACAATTAGCTTCAATATGGCAGTGTTGTTAATCTTGAAACGATGGATAT
>NW_017805334.1:172182-209150 GCF_001891065.2 Hippocampus comes | reverse complement strand
TTGAAGAGTATGGTTACTGTCAAACTCAACAGAAAACAAAAGAACGTACATGTTGTGTGTTCAAGATGACTATATAGCCTCTGCTAGCTTAATTCTAACATAAAATGGGAAACACCATAGGCACATGTGCTAACAATTAGCTTCAATATGGCAGTGTTGTTAATCTTGAAACGATGGATATTTGAAAACTAACGCTGCATGTGCAGCAAGACTTCAAGGCAGATAATAAAACAAAACACATCGTCTCCTTCCCTAAAAAAAATCAAGTCATTTTTTGATTTTTTTCACAAAACATAGAAAAGCGCAACAAATGATTAATATTATATTCAGTCATAGAGTTGAATAATCTGTTTAATGAAGGATGTAGCTGATTTTAGCAGAGACGTTATATAATAATTTTGATCAAAATATTACATAGGCATTAATTTAAGAGGTTGATGGTATATTCTTTGTCCTCTGCGAAGAAAGATTGATACATTTTTTTCACAAAACATAGAAAAGCGCAACAAATGATTAATATTATATTCAGTCATAGAGTTGAATAATCTGTTTAATGAAGGATGTAGCTGATTTTAGCAGAGACGTTATATAATAATTTTGATCAAAATATTACATAGGCATTAATTTAAGAGGTTGATGGTATATTCTTTGTCCTCTGCGAAGAAAGATTGATACTCCTGCCATTCCGATTAGCTGGGAGAGGAGCTGAGCCTGCAGTACAGTACTGTATATCCAAATATCTGTGTGGTACTGCCCCCTGGTGGCTCAGGCGTGCACACTTAAATGAGCAACACAATGTGCATTGAAGGAGAAAGTGTGACAAAACCTGTTCAATGATTATTTTTTTAATTCTATTCAAGGATGTCTTTATGGATAATATTTCCAAGTGCTATTTTTCTCATGAAAAAGCACATGACAAAAATGTTAAGAGCGTGGTCCTGAAACGAATTAAACTTGTATCTCAAGGCACCACTGGACATCATGTAAAAACTATGCACTCTGAGGGAACTTTTGTTCAACAAGTGGACTTAAACCAGATCCTCTTTAACAACAAGGGTGGTGGGGGCTTGGACGGGGGCCACGGCTCGCTGAAAGCTAAATTGAAACATCTCACAGTCATGATGCCATGACTGGCCATTGTTCCAGTGAGCAATGAGATCAAGAAGAAGCTGGAGGAGACGAAGGAGCGCTTTGCTTCCATTTGGCAGCAACAAGCGAGTGCGAGACTGATATTAGGCGGTCTGTTTTGACGCCCTTCTTCCACATAGCCAAAGCCTTGCCTTGCCCCCCCCCCCTCCTCATCCAGCCTCGCTCTCATTCTCCCGCATCCCCCCTCCCTGGGAAAACAGGGACAACAAATTAGCCTTTTTTTCTCTGCGGGACCCGGGGAGGAGGACACTTGGACAGCCCTCAGAGTGTCCGCCTGGCGTTCCCATGCACCCCTCTTGCCCCTTCCCCTTTCAGAAAGCGAGGAAGCAGTCATTGTGCCAGCACCTGTCTCTGAGGAAATTGGTAAAAGTGATGGCTTTGTTAGCCATCTCTATGGCAACCAGGAGAAAAGAGCGGGGGCCAGCTCGCAAGAATTGGGGAAGACATTAGAGGGGGGGGTGGGTTAAGGGAAAAAAAAAGGGGGGAGCGCGGGTCAGGGCGCTTGACAATGAAGTAGCAGTTGCATCGCTTTTGGCTTGGATCTAGAGGAGGATGTGGTGACTTGCTGTGCATGCATGTGTACGTGTTGGGAGGGTGCATTGTGTGTGTTCATTCAATTCCATAATAAGGCCGTGTTCACACAAACAAGGGTATTTTGAAAAGAGTGAATGTTTTTATTCACAAATTTGTCCACATGCAAACTGGGTGGGACAAACTACCGAAATCACTATCCAGCCAAAGATAGTGTGTGGTTCACAAACTTTTTCCAAGTTCCGCCTAAAAAAAAAAAAGACAATTTTTCGAGCCCCACCAAAATGTCCAAAATTAAAATGCAGTAGTTAGAAGGACCACTTGCTCGTCAGATGTTTAAAGCCCTCAAAAGTATAGCAACATGATGCAGTTTGAGTAAAAATAAAACAAAACATCTTAAATAATGAGTCCATTAAAATCTATTGCACATCAAAGTTACGTCAAAGATTTGCCTAAATAAATGTTCAAAAACAAACAATTCTAATGGATTAAATGCAGCTGTAGGGAAGTTGTAATCAGGAACAAATTAGGAATCAACTGATTCACTTTGCACATGCTCAGTTTAGTCCTGAGTCCACACCAACCTCACAACCGATCCACAAGTTTGATTCCACTTTTTCCTTCCTTTGTCACTGGTGGTAGGGTGCCATTTCCCAAAATGTATCCCTAACTGGCTAAAATAACCTTTTGGTGCCAGGTTATGGTGCCACCTGTTGTCGCTTCAGCATGCATTTGCTGACTGAAAAGTTTTTTGTTTTTTTGTTTTTTTTCTACGGGGTGGGAGGGTGCCTCTTTGGTCATCCCCACAGTGAGGAAAACAAACTGGATGAATCCTAACGTGTACATGTGGACATAGAGCAGACTACGTCACCATCACTTGCGACTTGTCACCTCGCTGCTGCCCTTCATCTCAGTGGGTGACATTGTGATGGCACGCTGAAAGGCTTGAAGGTCGCGAAGGTCACCTCGCATCATGTCCACTGAACCCCACTCTCTCTCTCTTGAAAATCAAGCAGCAGGCGGCCTGCTGGAAAAAATGGATTCCCAAAGGGAACGATGCATTTTACGCCCAATCATCTGCTCCATCACAAAAGGGCGATGTCGTGCGGACTGTATTCCTTTATATGACATCACATTAGAAACAGAGACTACAGTTCAATTCAAGTGTCTCTTGTGACTGACGGATTCTGCTCGACTTGGAAGTTCTCTTTTTCCTGACTTGATTTCAGTTATCACATTTCACGTGGGATTTTTTTAAACCATGGTCATTACCTCCAAGCCCCATGAGATGGTGCTCTTTCCCTGGTCCTTCTGCCTAAAATTGGCTTTCTTGCTTCACTTTTTTTTTTTTTACATACAGCTAGACTAGACCCCCCCACTTTTTTTTTTTTTTTTTTTTTTACATACAGCTAGACTAGTCCCCCCCTGTTAAAGATTAAAAGACTTTTAACAAAGCGTATGAACGCCAGCCATCATTCAAGCCCGTTTGTTCTAATTTAGGCAAAATTATAGGTGGCACAAACCCAACTATCCCTCTGATAGACACAATTCCTCGACAGAATTTCTAAATTATAGACGAGTCCTTTATGTCCCTTTGCATGGCTACAGGATGTTTAAAAAAAAAAAAAAAAAAAAAGAACTCTTTTGATCTTCCCCTTTGTGATTTCCTCTACACGGGAGGTTTGAAGATGTGATTGATGGCAAGTCTGCTACTGAGCCACAAAACATTCTCATGTCATTATTTTTTTTGGATTAAAGTATTAGGGGAACCCCAATGTCAAGATCTAAGTTTCAGTGTCCCAACAATGAGTGCATTGCAAATTTTCGGTCTATAATCTCGCCTTTGATTTTAAAGTTAAAAAAAAAAAAACAACTTATGTTAATACTTTCAACTGTAAATATACCACAAACTATGTTTATGTGCCTGATTTTTCGAGGCACAACTTTCCACAAAATGTTGACTTCACACTCCAAATTGTTTCACTTTTAGTGTGCTCCACTTCTGAGTTTCAACACTACAAAAAAAAATTTTTTTTTAATCATCGTGGCATCAGTCTTAGATAACACATTCATGTTGAATTGTCACATCACGACAGCTCATTCACAGGCTTGACAAGTTTCACGCCGACCGCACTTCCACTAAATATGAAAACAAAGCAGATGTGTGTGTGATCGTGACGTGAGACGGTCAATCTGCTTATTCTCTCATGCGGTGCAGCACCTCCCTCCCGCTCTGGAACGGAGGATAAAATTTGATGGGCAGCAGTGAAAATAATTGGCTCTGTGTATTCCAGTTTTCTCGCTGCATCTGAATCCGCGTCGATCTTTCCTGACAGCATGTGATAATATTGCCACATGGGAAGCAAAGTGAACACCAGCGGGTTACAAAGCCTTCTAAAAGTGTCTTCGCGGAGCTGTGATTTATCTCCTCTGCTACCTTTCTTGAAACCAAATACTTACACAGTGGATTCTTCCTGGTGTCGAAACCACTAAAATGATCATCGGCCTTGATTACAAACGACTATTTCAAAGAAGAATCTAACAAGCCCCTTTTCAAACTGTACTTTCCTCCCTCTGTCTCGCAGAAACTCAAAGATTTGTGTGTTTTGAGTTTGAAGTCATGGGTGTGAGCCAATGTATATACATTGAGTAGATACACAGGGACATTTAAAGCTAGAGTGTGTACTCCCTGCCCATAAAGTCACGCTCAAGCCTTATTTTTTTATATTTTTTTTTATATTATTGTTGGAGAAGTGAGCACAGTCATTTTCATGTATTCGAATGGAACCCATCATTAGGTAACGTTGGTGGGAGGGAGGGGTAGCAGATGGCATAAATCAAGACCAACCTTATATAAAGCTGAAGTGAGATTCATGTTTGAGTCTTTTTTTTTTAACATGAAAAACCTCACATGTTTGTGATATGTTCCTTTTCCATTGCTTCCATTCTCCAACAAATTCTGGTCACTGAAGTCAAACGGAGCAGAAACATTCAACTCAAAGGCGCAAAGCTGCAAATGTCCTTCCAATCGGTCAGACCAAATTCCAACAATGTCCTGGCGAGTTATGTCCCAAACATATCATCATACACGATGGAGCGTGAAGTTATGTTCATGCTTATTTTGGTTATGACCTGGAGAGAATATTAGCTGACCAGAGAGAATCATGCTGCAGGAACAAAATCATTCACTATACAGTGTGTGTGTGTGTGTGTGTGTGTGCACACACACACACACTATATATATATATATTTTTTTTTTTTTTTTCTCACATGCGTTTTGCAAACATTGGAACCTCAAAGTCAACACGCCTAAGGTTGAACAAAAACCAAAACCGAAAAAAAATTGCTGTTAAATGCAACGTCCAGTTGAAGTTGACGGTCAAACTAAACATCAAACTAAGAGAATTCCAACTCATGTATTTAAAACACCCTCATAGTGTTGCCTCTATGTCCGATAGCTTAATGCTAATGCTGAATAGCATTGATGTTGCGGTGCAATAACCCCTTAGAAAATGGACAGAATACAAACTGTGCAGCAACAGATGCAGCCATTCAATTGAAGCAGTGTGGCAAAATCTGTCATGACTGTATGTTCCTATAAAGTACTACATTATAAAGTGATCATTTTCTTCATTAAAATACAATTTTTTTGGGTGTTTTGGGGGCGGAAGGCTGCAACGTATAATAGGGAACTCCATTTATTTCAGAAGGAAACGATTTTATTCTATTCTTCAAGGACATTTTTAATAAGCCCTATTTTATGTATTTGTGTTGTAACATTTTTATGAATTCATCAGTACTAGAGTGCCATTCCCTCATAATAAGCCACAACTGAAATGCATTCTTTTCATATATAAATGATTCTGCTGTCATTATGTCAATAAATAAGTAGACTCTCTCTCTCTCTCTCTCTCTCTCTCTCTCTCTCTCTCTCTCTCTCTCTCTCTCTCTCTCTCTCTCTCTCTCTCTCTCTCTCTACCTCCCCCCCATCTCCCCTGCCTCACACACATGCACACAAACACCTCAACCTCAAGCCTCACACTAAGTGCAGACAGGACCACACATGAGTCACCTCACACACACGAAATGTTTTGCAACGCTCCAAACATTTATTTAAACATTGAAAGGAAGAGCTTTGTGTGTGTGGTGTGCACACATAGATGTGTACAGTTAGACTGTAGATGCGAATAACACGTCTTTGCAGAAATGGCCAGAAAGTTACACCCCACGTGTCATCAACGAGAAGCTCGAGAGCATGTGTCCACAAAACTTAAACCACATGACATAAGAACAGTTCAACAAATTGCTGAGTAGAGTGATACTTTGACTTAGGAGTTTAATTTGTTCCTTGACAAAGATCGTAATTCAGTTTACACACACACACACACACACACACACACACACACACACACACACACACACACACACATTCTATAGCACATGTTAATAATTGTGTACAATTTAAGAGTACTAATGTATGACGTCTTAGTAGTAAGTGTTGCTTAAGAGCTTCAATTCAATTCCTTCAACGCACTCTTTTTCAAATACATAAATAAAAGTACTCACCGTTTGATTGTGCCAGGGCAGCTGCCCAAATGTTCCTTAAAAACGCATCCATGATACTTCCAGGTTCTGACACAGGCCTGGCTCCCAGGTCTTTCTTGCGGGTAGAGAGAAAGAACCAATTAACAAGGGAAAAAAAAAAAAGACAATTTCAAGGTCTGGTCATGACGACTGTGTAGTCAGTCACGGCATCATATTGCACTTGTTTGTGTCAGTGACGTGAGACATTTTGCAGCTGTTTTTCTAGTGCTGTTGATCAAATCGGCTTTCCCCTTCTGCAACAAAATGACTGTTATTGTAGGGAAAAAAAACAACAAATGGACGCTTGTGCAATACTTCAACTTGTTAATCAAGTGAGGATAAGGCGTTCAAAGTCATTAAAGACACGTCATTTCAAATCAACAGACCACTAAAAAGGAATGTCGTTCTACACATAGTAAATGTGTCTTAGTGCTTTTGGCTGAGAGCGCGGTGAGACATCTTTATCTTTGGATTTTATGTGTGTGTGTTAATCTCTGACATTGGATTTGAAACCGGCTTTTTTTTGGTTTCCGCAGCAGCGGCGTGGAGCCACATTACAAACGCAGACCGCAAAATGCTCTACATATATACAACGCATACATGCAAATGTTTGAGACCACATTTGGATGTGTTGGTAAAGTCGAGCCTCACACACACACACACACACACACACACACACACACACACACACACACTAGTCACACTGTTGCCTCAGCTCTGCACTCTGTCTGGGTGGTCTGCACTGAAAATGTTTATGATCTAAAGTGAGCTAATCCAACTGGCTTGTTTCGCTGAATTGAGAATGATTTACAGGACGCTGCAGTAGAGAAGCAGCCCCGAGGAAATCTTTAGGCTCCATTTCAAGTCATTCTGGGTCCAGACATGCACACTTGTCTCCCCCCCGCCCCGGTTCTCACTGCAATGTGTTTTTGTATTTCTGTCTGGTCCTTGGATAGCCGTCTTCAACTGACAAATTAGCTGCACTTTGACAGCAGGCACACAGCTATTTCCCCCCCACCCCCTCCCCTTTGTGGAAAAGGCAAATCTTCATCATGATATCAATCATGTCTTTCAGGCACTTTGCACTTCAAATAGCATTGACTGTTGACAGCAGGCTTTTCCAAATGCAGTACTTGAAGCCCAAAGTCCAACGTTCCATCTCACAATTTTCTATATCGCTTATTCTATTGAAGATCACAGGGAGTTGGAGCCTGTCCCAATTGACTAGTGGAGGAAGGCCACTACATTTTTTGACAATAGTGGATCGCGCAGGTCCGTTTGTCAGAGTTAGAAGACAAAGACATAACTGTTCTATATAAATTGCATATGACTTTATTGTAGTCCCCCTCTAATTTAATTTATGTATTCTGGCATTGGTGGAGTCGAGAGTAATGTGTATCTCAATTCTCCTCCCTTTCGTTCTCTCAGTCTTCTTTCGAGCAAGTAGCGACGGGCAGTCAAGCTCATCTCCTGGCCAGAGCAAACACAAACCAAAAGCCACATTCCCCGAGCTCAATTTGCTGTTACGTCTCTCTCAGCTCTGTGAAATGGGAGTTATCAAGTTTGAAGTCAGGGAGGACTTGTTGGGTGGTTTGTGCCTGCTAATCCACTTTCTATTACTGTGAATGAAATAGGGAGGAATAAACTAAAAGCTAAAAAAAAAAGGGGGGCGGGGGGCATTCCTTAACGGTGAAGTAACAAGTTAATCAGAAAAACATGTATACTTGTCATTTAAATACCGGTAATAATACTAATAAAAGGATGATCGTATTTGACATCAAGGTTTAATTATGGAATGTTATTAATGAATTACACAAAATTACTGGCATTTATGCAGTTTAAAATAAACAAAATACTGTCTTAAATCACTCTGCAATAAAGTACCGGACAAAACATTGATTATTCTGTAGTGTTTTTTTTTTTTCTTTGGGGAACTTTTCTGTCCCCGGAATTGTTTCCAAGTCGGACATGTTACGGTGGAACTACTGTGATTGCCGGATACAGCAGAAGTTGTTCATTGGGCTTATTTGCGATCTCAAAGCGGCAAGTTGAACTCTCACCGTGGGGGGTTTATTTTAGACACTTTACGGTCGTTCGCTGTCGAATCCCAACTCTTCGTGACCCGTCGGCGAAACATGAGTCTTGTGGATTATGCTACTTGCTAACTGTTAGCTGAGCCGCTAACAACTCTTGACAGCAGTCCCATTCAATGTACATGTGTCGACCAACAAACGCTCACCCGGGATTCAGGAGTCACTGAGAGGTAAACTTTCACAAACATTTCGTGTCCTTCATTTGCTTTGTCTTGTTGACGCATTCATGTGCGAAGCATTCTGTCAGGATTTTGATTAACTCCCGTTTCAACCGAGCTAGATTAGCATGATCCCCACGTTTACTGTCAAGGTTTCTCCGCCCTTTCACACATTTCATCATTCACCTGACACTTTATTTGCATCTTTTGTGTGATATTCGTCTCTCCTTATGATGGCGTTATGTACACATATCTATTTGAAACACGGGATTGTTACTGTTGTGCTGACAATCCTCCGTATGGCTTTAAAGGCTCTCAAAAGGCTTTTTTTTTCATAGTTATCTGAGAATTTCTTTATATTATTCTAGAGGGCTGTACAGAGCAGTATGTAGTTAACACGTCTGTCTCACAGTCTATGTCCTGGATGATTGTTGTGCTATTTTGCTGTCATAGTGGTAGCAGAAATGTATTTGTTTTCTTTCTCGCACAGGTGATTGAAATAAATTGGTGTCTCTTTCAGTCATCCCTAGCATACAGCATGGAGCTGCAGGCGGTGATGATGGCGGCCGGCGGGGGCTCACGGATGACGGACCTGACGTACAACACCCCCAAAGCGATGCTTCCCGTTGGCAACAGGCCTCTGATATGGTACCCTCTAAACCTGCTGGAGAGGGTCGGCTTTGAAGGTGAGAAGCAGGCCTTTACATTGTACGCCGTGTCTGTGTTGCTATTATTTATCTGTATTTCTGAGCATGTTTTTAAAAAAAGGCTCACATTACATATACTATATCAATAGAATAGTTCATACTACCCACATATGTATGTTTGTTTTATTAGGGAGGTTTTGATACTACTTTTTTTTCCAGACCAATACCAGTATGAATAATCAAACTTAAAACGTATACGTTTTAGTAACACCACTCTTGTGCTGTGACGTGCGGTTGGTCCAGAAACACTTGGCTTATAAAGGGATTTGTTGCAATGTGCTGTTCTTGCCAGTAAACAGAGCCGCTCATTGTAAAAAAAAAAAAAAAGCCTGTTGCTTCTCACGGCCCTTAATAAAACTACATTTCAAATATAATCACCATGTGTGGCCGGTACTTCTTTTTACTGTGTGCAGCCAGCTAGCCAAAGGCCTGCAATTTAATTTTACTAGGCTGACACAGCAAGTGAGCAAATGCATTACACAAACCATTTTATACAGATAAGGCTGCAATTCTTAGATGCATTAAAGAGGTCTGCCTCTGTTATTATCCACTTAAAGTGAAGCTTAATTTTGGTGGATGAAATGTGCCGTGATCTATTGGACCACATATGTGCCATTACGAATCATTATAGTCATGAAACTGCAACCCGCTGCACCCAATTGGTGCACTCTCTTCGCCTCAAATTGCTCTGAGGCACAATTAATCAAAAATCAATTCCACACAATCGACACACTTGTTAATCCAGTGATTCCCAACCAGGGTACCGTGAGAGCAAATTATCAAATTTCACCTAATTGGCGAGAAAGTTGTTTATGAATGACAAATAATGTATCTTTGTCCATGTATCTGTTCCACAAACTTATACTGACAAAAGGAACAAATAAATGATCTTCTATTAGATGGCAAAAAGTATGAAATTGAGATGTGTGTCCTCTTTTTGTGACAATATTGTTTGGCGGTGTGCTGTGAGATATTTCGAACTTAAGATATGTGCCTTGGTTCAATAAAAGTTGAGGATCACCATGTTAATCGAAAATAAATCGAAAAACCATGCGATCTGGGGTAAAAGTTTTAATACACAACACAAATGAGACTCGGGCAAAGTTTGATTGTATATGTGACGTATTTCTTAGCCGTACAGTGGGAGGCCTGACGTACATATAAGCAGCAGGATGTACAATCTTACTGGCTTAAGCATATCACATGACTATATAGGTCAAGATAACATGTTTTCCTTCCTTAATGGTCATTACGCAGTTCTTCATTGTCGTTTGTTCTTTGCTTTGTCTTCAGAGGTGATCGTGATTACCACCAAGGAGGTCCAGAAGATGATGAGCACCGACCTCAAACTGAAGATGGACGTGAAGATGAAACTGGACTTCGTTTGCATCCCGGAAGATGAAGACATGGGCACGGCCGACGCACTCCGACACATCCAGCCGAAGATCAAGGTGTCACGCATGCAAACATTGAAACAATTATTCTCATACGTGTGTTACAATGACTTACGCTACGTTTGGTATTATACCTTATAGTATAAGGTATAATTCCGGACTATCAGCCGCAATTTTCTCAACTTTCAATGATGTCATAAATATGGACAAAGTACCTTTGACATTTGACCGACCTCTCACCCGAATGGTGACTAAGAAAGGGGAATCCCAGCATCAGGGTGAAAACAACTGGCCACGACAGAACGTATTTCACTTGTGTGTTGAGCTGCACAGCCTCCGGATGAAGGCTTCCACCCATGGTGATTTTTTAAATGGATAACCTTGCCAAAAGAAACACTACCGAAAGGAATCTCTGTGAAAGTCAACAAAAAAAGGTGGATGATAGAAAGCCTAATGAAGGATTGGCTGACACTCGTGCTACGGCGAGTGAGCGGGGGGGGGATTTTTATTCTTTCCACACACACATACACACACACACACACACAAAAATGCTTGTTTTGGCTTGCATGAGAGCCTATTTAATCGTATCTTTGAAAGAAGCCACAAAGAGAACAAACTCCATTCTTGGGGGCACAACGAACCGTTTTCAGTCACTCGACATCAGTGCGAATCATATATGGTACATGCTAACAATACGGTATAAATATACGGCTTAAATGGTGTATCTGTCACAGACCATTGCACACTCACCTCAGCACCTCAAATTATGTTCAATTGCTAGCTTAATATGCTAAAACGACTCTAATATATTACATTGTCATCATTTAAAATACCTTAGTAGAATACGGCACTGCCTCGTAACCTCACAATTTTCACGATTCGTCTTCAAAAATAAAAAACATCCAGATAGGCTTTAATGACGCCATATGGCTTGCTTTCGCAAAAACGAGGAAATAGGCGGCGTTTCTTACTTCTCAGACACTTTGAGTGTGGCAGGGTGAAATCTGTCTACCATCAAAAATAATTAATGAATATGATAATCGATTAGTTGCCGATTAGTCGATGAATCGTTGCACCTCTACTCTGATGTACAGTAAACAGAGGACACCCAGGTGACACAAACGGTAGCTGAGGTTTTCGTTGTATCCCTGACTCCCAGTCTCAGTTCCCACCACCCACCTCCTCTCCATCCTGCCTGCTGATGCGGATCCTGCTACCCATCCCTTCATCAAATTCTTTCCAAGCAGATGAGGTCACAGTTTAGATGGCTGATCTGCCAGCGCATTCATTTATTCTCATCCTGTCCTCGAGCACATCTGCGCACCACTTGTGTATGGCTACTTGGACTCCTCTAGCCTAGCGTAGCTCCCGTGGCAATACTGATGTGATTGCATGAGCAAGTAGTCCCTTTGTTTGAGCAGATTTCATTGATCATTAGAAAAAAAAAGAATTATCAATGAATTGCTGCACGAGGCGTACGATTGTGATGAGTATTTTTTTTTTTTTTTTTGAGATCCACAATAATGGAGTCACATCCTGTCCCAAATTAGTGAGCGCAGATTGCATAAAAGGGATGACTCCATAGTCTTTAAAAGCATTTTTAAGCTGGAGAAGCAGCAAGCTGTTCATTTGCTTCGGGTGCATGTCGCGTATGGACACATCCCCAAACACAAAAACTTCACCGAGTAGTCAAATAAGCACCGCTGATCAGAAACTCGCTAATCTGTGTCGCCAACCAAGGCCACTGCATCTGCGGCTTTTCCGCAAAGCAACCGCTGGCTAAATTAGGTAACAAATGTATTGGGCATGAAGGAATTGCGCCCTCTGCTGGTTGCTTCCAAGCGGTGACAGCCACACATTTCGTTTTGCAAGACTTTGCCTCGATCAGTAACTGTCACACAGCCGTCTTAATTATGCTCCCTGCATAAAGATGCGTTTTGACAGGTTGTCTGTCCCCCTCCACACTCTTCGGCATTTGTAATCATAGAGAATCTTATTATCCCCCCACCGCCCTCCACCTTCACCCAAGAGTTCTTTATTTAACCCCTAGTGTAACCGCACGCAAGCACACTCCAATCGGACAAGTTCCCTCACGCTCCCGTTGAGGATATTGGAGTCCGTAATCCTTTGAGCAGCCAGATAGATTAGAGGCATTGAGTTACACACACTCTCACACTGGAGGCTGATGAGTGAGGGACCATAACCATGGCCTGCCAAATCCCAGCAGTGGAATCAATCAAACTGTCAGTCTGGCGCATGAATACAGAATAGACACACACATGCACACACACACACAAGCCCATCTCTTTATACTAACAACCTTCCATGAGGGGATTTTGTGTTACCGATCAAACAAAATACTTAGAATAATCCATCCGCGCTCTCGGGGAGCAGGGAAGTTCTGTTCCCTGAAAAGAGAGATTACAAGCAGCATATTTTAGTTTGTCTAGTGAAGCCTATGCCTGATTGTCGCCAAGGTCTTTCACGTTAAGCACAATGAGTGAAATGTGTACTTAATGTGCACTTTATTTTATTTTTGTATGGTTAAAGCCTCTTGGACATTTTTATCACCACCATTTTTATCACCACTCACTTTTAATCACCTGGAGTGAGTATCCAGGCTGACTCAGGTTCTGTTCTTTGTCAACATTCAAGCTGCATGACAAAAGGTGAAAGAGAGAGACATTGGGATGAGATGGCGAATGGTGCTTGAATGTCTTATTGATCAACATGTCACATACGAAACCTCAAGTGATGTTGAGAATAAACAGAACAGAATTGGGTCATTGGGTGTTGGTGGGTTGACAGGTTGGGTCATCCCTTCCATGGACACCTGTAGTGGAATGGGAAGAACACAAAGCGTGCCGTAACTCAAACGAGAACACACAAGTCTCGTTGTCCTCCGGTGTTATCACACACAGTTCAATGCAAACGGTGGCTTCGCCAGTGAGAATACCAGCATTAAAATCCAGGGACCACAGCGTGCAATTTATGTCCTGTTAGAAAGGCTTTCAGAGAGGAAGCTTAAAAAATAAATAAAAGACAGCGTGTGTGGCAACGTGTGTGTGGTCCTGACCTGTCCAGAGATCCTGGCTGTTGAAAGGCCAGAGTGTCTCTGTCTCTACAGCTGACTCCACTCCGCCGTCGCCTGTGAGTGTCCATGTGTGTGTTCTGTCTCGGAGCATGTGTACCAACCTTCCTGTGTGTGTGTGTGTGTGCGTGCGTGCGTGTTAAGACTGAGTGGAGAGTTGAAAGGTCTCTGGGGTCGCCGCGCCGCTAGATCTTCTGCAGACGACCGCAGCCTTGCAGTGGCAGCTTCCTGTTGCCAAGTCCAGACCAGGCTATGCTAAAATTTGCCACCGGGTCACGTACATGATCCTTGAAACTCTTTCGTACGCTCCCCTCACGAACATACCGCTGCACCGCGCTTGCTGCAATGCACATTATATCCAAATTCATCTGTGTCTTTTATACACCAATTCGTTGTAATGACTTCTGGTTACTTGATGGAATAATGCCCATTATTGTCTTAAGATACACTGATTCTTGTGTCAAGGGGTGAAAAAGAAATAAATGGCATAATCTGTAAGCGACAGCTATTTGGAGACCGCTTCAAGGTGTGCTTTAGACTTCAAGTTTCTCCGGCCTACAACACCACCAAAATTGCTTGCTCATGTCACTATGAAATCGCCATCAACGCCGTTTGACGTCATGGGGTCACTGCCCACGGCGTTCTGTCGGCACGGCATGGCAGCACGTGATTGTGTTTGTCGACGATGCCCTTGCTCTTTATGGTGCAATATGAAAGGCCTTAACTGGCCAAATACCTTAAGACAATCATTAGGGCACGCCCTTTAAAGATATACAACACATACAATGCTTGAGTTGTGATTTTATGGAAACAGTTTATTTCTTTACATTTCTCTTTTCTGAGTGGAGTTCGGTTTTTCTGTATTAAAAAGACTACAAAAATGGTGCCGTTTGTTTGGCGGCTGGAACGGATTAATGACACTTCAGTCTATTTTCATAGAGAATGTTGATTTGACACACAACTCAATTCAGTTACAAGCTTGTGAAAGTCCAGGTTCCACTGTACTTACAACATATTCGTCCCCATTCCTCCTCCATTGTAGGCCCGAGCGGAGGTGTCTCTGCCAATAAGAAGGCGGTGGGTACTAATGGTAGGATTAGTCCTCACGCTGACAGCCCTGCATCACTGAGCAGACAAATGGCTACTGGGAATGGAGGCGCAAGTTAAAACGCGTACACACATACTCCTGCTCACACACACGCGATGTAAGTGGAGGTCTGTTAAAATGACTGATGCTGCTTGCACGCCGATACTGTGTAAGTGATACCTTAATGGACTTCTCAAGCTGAGTATGGATGTTACGAAGTATTTAGTTTTCCTGTATTACACAGGACCTGAGATGCAATCGTGGCTAGCTGGGTATAGGTCAAATAGGTAGGATGGGCAGAAAAAAACCCATGTACCGGTAAATACGTGAACAGTGAACTGCAAATATCCCGGGACTGGCGTCTCTTCATTTCATGTGATGTGTAATAGAAAACAAAAGCAAAGCAGGTTCCTAAAACAATTCTTGTGTTTGTTTCTTTCTCACTTACCTCCTCAGACGGACATCCTGGTGTTGAGTTGTGACGTGATAACAGACGTGGCGCTTCACGAGGTGGTGGATCTGTTCAGGGCCCATGATGCAACATTGGCAATGCTGATGAGCAAAGCCCACGAATTCACAGAGACTGTTCCGGGCCAAAAGGGCAAGAAAAAAGCAGGTTAGTGCCATTTTCTCCACGATTTGTGTATATGTATTGTCGCTGAATTGACTCGTGTCATTTTCTATGGTTTGAAAAAAAAAAAGTCATTGAGTGTTTTATTTGTTTCTCTGCAGCCGAGCAGCGAGATTTTGTAGGCGTGGACCAGTCAGGCAAGAGGGTCTTGTTTATGGCCAATGAAGTGGATTTGGAGGACGGGCTATCGATTAGGAAGTCCATCTTGAACAAGTCAGTAAGCCGATGCTTTTTAATACTGCAAATTTTATCCATGGAATTTCCAATCCATTAATAAATAGCCGAACGTCTCCAGTGTATGCAATGTAGCACACGCACTCTTCACGACTACATTCCACCTCGTTTCGGGGGACCAGATGTTTTGGTTTCTAATGAGGGTTTCTGTAGCTGGTGTGTGTGGGATATTTGTTACAGGAAGGGACCGTGAGGTAGGTTTTCATTTCCTCGTCCTTAAATGCACGTATGAGCGCGAGCGGCGTTTTGGGAACTCGTAAATACTTCATAGAGCCAAAGCCACTGTAAATTCTGGAAAATGAGAGCAGGGTCCAGAGCAGCTGCTCGCAGAACGACCTTGCACAGAGAACTCTTCAGCCACTGTCCTCACACCCACACAGGCATATTTTGCTCATATACGCATTCTTCGTAAAGAAATGCTTTTTGAGTCGCACAAATACATTCAGGACATGGTGCTGGAAACAGAAGGAAAGAACCTACTTTTGTGATGTCATTACGATATGTAGGTGCCCACAGCTAAACATTTGTGACTTTCATTCTTGGTCTTAAAGCCTCCAATTATACAGAAGTATCAAACAATTACACAAGCAAACTATACAAAGTGAACAGTACAAAAGTGTTTCTATGTCAGGAAATCAGAGACTAATTTCCGGAGTTTGGGATTTCTACAAGCCACTCGTGGGTAGTTTATAGGTCGCGGGAATGTTTTACGCATCAGTTTTCCTCTAGCCACTGGTCCCATCAAAAGCACATACGCGTTTTTATCATCTGTGTGTTTTTTTTTTTTTCCTTCCCTTTTTGGTGTGCTCACTGAGCGTTTGTCCACCATTTGTAATGTTTTATTGGCCTTTCACGAAATAGTCTTGATTGATGATTGTTGAAATTGTCAATCAAATTACATGAAAAGATTCATTCAGGGTTACTTTGCAAGGACGTTAAAGCTTCAAGTCCAGTAACTGCTTGTAGTTTGGTCTTTGTTTTCAGATTTTCTTTCGAGGCTTTTTTTTTTCTCCAGATTCTATCAAAAAATTCTCTGCAAGTACTCTGAAAAAATATTGTTGATAAGAAATCTCAGTACTGTTCTTTGTTTGACTATCCCGTTGTTTACCAAGCTCGCTGAGTGCAACTCATGTTGAAGTGTTTGGTTGGGCCTTAAGCTAGTTTGTTGATGTTTGTGAGTATCATCGCGTCATCTCAGTGACCCTTTAAAAATGTTGGATGAGAGATCTTGTTTGCATCTGTTTCCAATGATGGCACATACCTGTTAATGTCATCAAGTCACAGGCTGAAGCCTCTTAATAAAGGCGGAAGGCGCTATTGGCGTTAATGCAAAAACCTACATTTGTCTGCACTCTGTGAAGTGAGGTATGTTGTATCTGCGATGAGTTATATTCCGTTTTGTTTTGGTGTATGAAAATATTTATTTTTCATTCATTTAAAAAAAAAAGTGATCATTTAGGATTTAGGAGACGTGATTGCTCAAATCTTAGATTTGGAAAATATGTCAGCTCGGCTCTTCTTTTCCTCACTTGGCCCTGAACCTTTTTATACATGTTTATTTCATTATGTTACACAGGCAAGGATCGAAGCTCATGGTCCGGATCATCAGTATTACGAGACTGTTCTTATTCCACCATCAGTGGACCATGTGTGGTTTTTAAGCTGCGTCAGATATGAGAATCAAAATAAAATGCATGAGACTATCTCGGCATTAGGGGAATCACAGGCGTTTTTATTTTGCAGGCTGTAACCAAATACCCTAAATAAGCCCCTCAGCCATGTTCGGGTCAGCCGAGGAAACCTGACTAATGAGGGTTTTAGCATTCCGCAGCATCCGACTCGTCATGCGCTTCTGCTCACGACTAAACTGTACATCATGCTGCGTGTTTTAGAGCAACAGAGAGTGAGCTGTGGCTCTTCTACCCTGCTGAGGATTGTTGACTTTAGTAGCTAGCCATTAGTCCAAAAATTGTGTCATCCTCGCCTGCCAAAGGATGAAATACCTGCTTCTTCCCAACAGCAACTTCTGTTGCGACCACAAGTCCTGCGGCTGCTTGTGTTACACGGAACTCCCGCTAAATGGCAGTTTATCATTCGTGCCTCTGCTCTATCATGTATTCTATTTATGTATTTATTTTTGGCGGTGTTTCACAATAAGCAGGCAAGTAGAGTTGTCCACTTTCAGTTGTAGCGCGATGTTGTGCTGCAACATGGCTAATAGCAAGAAGGTCGACTGCAAGAATTGCAGCGCAGTTGAGAGCAATTTAGGAGAGGCAGAAAAGGTCCCCAACTAAGCTCCAGTAGTAGTCGCGATGCCCACAGATCAAATCTGTGCCTGTGGGTAGTGTTGCATACCTTTTCCTCAGGTAACCAGGCTTGTTTATGTGTACGCTGTCAGAAAGAAGAAGCCAAGCTAACCGCAGCAACAACTGTTTATGCTCTGCATGCAATAGCGCGCCGCATACGCGGTTCAAAGGCCAACTTCAAAATAAACCTTACATGTGGACATGTGGACATCAACGCCTTGGAACGCTTTTATTTTTCTTTGGCAGCGTGTTGCGGCATAACGGCTGACTTGACTTATCTTCCAAACTCGGTTTGTCATCACAAACTTGTCACTACCAACGTCAACGTCACAGCGACATCCTGAAGTCACTTTCAGTTGCCAATGAAGTATTCACTCCTTCTTTCCTTATTTTACTGTCAGTGTTTGACTGCTGTGACCACATTCTTTCACCCAAAGCTTGTTAATTCCCCTTATTTATTTGGATGTTACAACAAGAGCTTAACTTCTGTCCACTTCCATTTCATGTGCTGTTCATGCGTCAATCCACAGATCGGATGAAAACAACTGGTCTTGGTTTCATCCTCCCCCCTTTCTTCCGCCTGTCTGTGATGGACAGCGATGTCACAAACGCCGAGTCCGATTTCCAAGAGGAACGCACCTGCGTAATATCTGATGAAAAAAAAAATCCATTAAAAACACCCACAGAGCAGGTCTTTGTGTGTGTGCGCGCACATGTGGTTTTATGCTCTTGAAAATAGCGTCACACGGAGGAACACACGCAGTTTGATTGATGGCATTTGGTTGTAAAATATGTGTGACCGAGCGATCCTCCTGAGTCACACTTGTCAGACTGCTTGCAGGTTAACGAAGAAATCAGAAAGATGGTCAATCCATTCCCGAATTTTTTAGCAACTTCCCCCCTCATTGACTTGCATATAGTGCTTCAATTATCGCAATTTTTCAGTGTCATTTTATATACTTCCCGATTTTTGCAATGGTTTGAATTTGCCAGGGTTGTTAGCAACACTCTTCTCTGTGGTGTGTCAATTTTAAATTGAGAGACTTTAGTTGTTTTGTTAATTAAAACAGATGCTCATCGCTAATGTCGATGTTTGTAATTATTTGTAGAGTATATTAATCATTCAAACCACGGTATTTTTTCCCACCTTTTTTTTCCTTCTTCTTTGTAAACACTAATAGTCGTCATAATTAATAGTAACGCTCAGCTCTCAGGCAGCCAGTCGGGCTTGCGGACATGGCACATCAGTCATATTAAAGCGTCGGGACTTGCCAGACATTCTTTTAGTTCTGTTTTGGAAATGAAAATCAAGGTTTTCGTGTCAAAGCTTCACTGTGAACACTGAACCGCCATGTCTGCTTTTCATTTTGTCAAAGCTGCATGATTGTTCCGTGGTAATGAGACACAGTCCTTTCCAATCAATAGCTTCCAACCAAAAAGAATCCAAATAACTAACTACAGTGTGTCCTGGAAAATGTTGAGCAGTGGTCTTTGAGTATTACATAGTTAACGTTTGGCTTCGTCTGTTTTAGGAAGGGCCCCCTCCCCCACGCACCGTGTGTATTTTTTGTTTTACGATCTAATAATTGAATGGGCGCTGGAAGAGGAGTATGTGAATGGCATCGGGGGGGGAGTGTGGATTCGTTTATTGAAGCCTGAAGGATGACTTGCTTTTCTTTGGCTCTCGCTTCATAAATGTCGTGTGTGTGTTAGCGTACACCCCTGCCGACATAAACCTGTCTTCCCCCTAAACCTGATACAGGGTAGAAGTATTTCTATTCGATCGATGTGTTTTACACTGGGAAAAAAAAAAGTACTTAGATTTCCATTGCAACGGATTAAAATGTGGTCGATTGATGGAATTTTCCTACTCTTTTAGTCATGTTATACCTACGCAACCGATATCCAAGTCCAAATTAAGTCAATCTAATGGACCCAAAAGATTTTTTTTTTTCGTACTTAGTTGCTTCGCGTGTGGGGAGAGACGGCACAGTTGAGTCATTGATCAGCCGCTCTGAACTTGTTGGACAATTTCCCATACCTTTCACGTGTTGTAACAACTTATGAAGCTATCAAAACTCATTTGCCTCATAAAATGAAGTCTGTCTGTCTGTATAGCTAGCAAGTTGGCAAGCTAGCAATTGAAAGTGTTGCCTTCAGGGACGGTGTGAAAACAGCCAATTAAACTTGGCCTGCAATGCATCCATCCAACTTTTTTTCCATCGATCTCTGTAGCATGGGTAGCACATCTGCCTCATGGTTCTTGTAATACGAGGTTTTTATTTTTTTATTTTTTTAACACTTGGTATGGAGAAATTCATGTTACATTACTTTAATATTGCAGTACTTGGATGACGTTACTAAATACATTTTAGAACAGGTAACACGTAACTATCAGAGTACATTTTAAAACTAACCCTCACAGCCCATTGATTATTTTTTATGTGATTACCCTATTTTGGTCATTTGCTTCAAGATGTAATCAAATGAACTATCAGTCATGGCCAATCAGTTCAGCAACTCTCTCTCTCTCTCTCTCCACCCCTAGACATCCAAGGATGCTCATCAAAACAGGCCTTGTGGACGCCCACCTTTATTGCATGAAAAAAGCAGTGGTGGACTTTCTAACAGACAACAAGTGAGTTCATCCACTCCTTCTCCAATCAGAAACATGCCGTTCCCCCCGTGTAACTTTGAAATGTCTTTCCAAGCAATCTGAAATATTCCGCATTTAACTCGACACGCTGGCTTGCGAAACACTGCCCAGACTCGCGCATTCACCGCTTAATCTGTAGCAAATGTTCAAGAGGGTTACGCAGCGTGTGAGGTTTTGAAAGGTCCTGTTAGCAGGGTATTCTACGAAGGTGTTAATTTGTTTTACGGCGTGTCACCGAGCCAGGCTGTAAGGCCTTTAGCCTGTGAAGTGGAGCGGTGTCACCTGGCCGCCCGCCGCTCCGTCCCACTGGCTGGACTGCACCGAAATTTGGAACGATTTGGCCTCCGTTGTGGAAATAGGCATTCACAAAGGTGTCCAACCAAAAATCAACCCCGTTTCAGTTTCCTCCTCAACATCGTGTGAATGATAATAACGGAAAGTGCTTTTTTTGTGTGGCCTCTTTTGTGTCAAAGCTTTTCAAATCATGGGATTTAACGTTGCTGATTGTTTCTGGATATCGTTCAAATTCCAGAATTGGACTAATGACTATTCAGTTTGGTCAAAATAACAACACCAATGGACCTTTACCAGAAATGATTGGTCAAAATAACAACACCAATGGACCTTTACCAGAAATGAGTAAGCTGCGTTGTAGTCACAGCAAACATCACGAAAGGAATTAATCCTTTGACCGCTTGGCCAAAAGACACAACTGCAATGAAATTCCAGCAGCCAAAGACTTTTTGCCACAGCTTCACGAAACAAAATTTCTCGATTCAACTGCCATTCCAACACTAATCTCTTTTGGCCAAGTCATTTCAATAAAGCAACAATTTGCCAGGTTACACATTTTTATATGCAGTTTGCTCTCTGTCTTTTTGTTATTGGACTCTCTCGACACCTCTCGTTCTCCCTTTCCCTCCAGAAGACATGGACACAGTAACTGTTGTTTTTCTCCTGTCATTCACATGGAAATTCGAATCTTCCCCTTTAAAAGAAAGTAAGGGAGAGGGTGAATGAAAGGGGGGTGCCGAGTGTTGGATAGGAACACCGAGCACAGCAGTGCTGTGCATAGAGGATAACCAAATAAATTACATCCGTAATTCATCTTAACATGCTCATGGAAGTCATAAGAGAGATTTATTCATATCTTGTCTGTTTATAAAAAAAAAAAAAGTGCTCCAAGGCTTCTCTTTATTGCAATAGTACTTTTACAGACGTTGGAATACTCCAAAGTTGGATGTTTGTGGAAAATATAATGTTACATATAACATTAATGTTGTCAGCGTATCCACTTAGTTAATTTAACTTGTAAGGGAGGGGGTGGGTGGGGGGGGGGCATGAGCTTCTTCTCGCTTACCTTTACCTTTTCCAAAACTTGATAATAATAAGCATGCTGAAATAGTGACATTCCTGCTTTACATTATTGCTAAACAAGCTCCTCCTCTTGACTGCAGATCCATTTCATCAGTCCGTGGCGAGCTCGTGCCATATTTGGTGCGCAAGCAGTTTTCCAAGGCAAGGAGCAGTCCAAAACCAAAAGATGACACTGATGAGCAGAGCCAGACGAAGAGTGACAACTCTCCAAACAACGGTTCGCATCACGCGCAGAGAAAGAGCAGTGTTTCCGATTAATGCAACTTCCATTTGCTCTAAATCAACTCTGGACTCAATTTGTTCTTCTGTATCACGCAGATGTGTGAAATTGTGCGCATATTTAATCTTGTTTGGATTTAAGAACATGTCAAAAGAACTGATAGAGTGTGTCTCGATATCCCATTTCATCATGTCGTGCAGTGGATGGTTCTTTCCTGCAGACTGAGGTAGCCGTTTGTTCGGACGGAAGACATGATTTGTATGCCGTATTTTTCCTTTGATTTCCTCAAAAACCCACAGCGCCCCTTCTGATCTGGTGCGCCGTTTGCCATCTTGAATTCCAACTCGTTTCGATGATGTTCGCCTTGTCGTTCACAAATGCATGACGTCATACAGGTCTGCTGCAAGTCCGAGCGGCCTTCATGCGAGCTATCATTGCGTCCGATGGTCGCCGCAAAGCAACAATTTCTTAAAAGCTTTGGCAAACCATTCAAACCTAGCCTGTTGATCAAAAACGTTCGATGCAGCAAAATCTTGGCCCGTGCGTTTCGACTTTTATCGCTAACGGCTGCTTCTCCCGTCTCTCCTCTTCCCAGAGCTTCTCATCTCATCACGGGACGATCGTCTCCTCCAGCTGGCCCAGGAGCGCTCCTGCTGGAACGACCATCACGGGGACATGAGCGAGGCATACCACGGCGGTAAGCTCCGTTGCTACGTGCACATCATGGACCAGGGCCTCTGCTACCGCGTCAACACAATCGCGGCCTACATCGAGGCGAACCGCCTGGTAAGCCGCAGGCCCGCCGATGATAAGAGAAACATTTCACATCTTCCTACTTAATCCCGCTGACTTTTTTTTTTTCATTTTAATTCCCCCCCCTCCGGTCCATTTGCAAGGTTCCCAAGCTTTTGTTTGAAGAGCCAGCAGTCCACCCTTCTGCCGTCATTTCGGAGCGATGTCAGGTTTGTGTCAGCGGTCGCTCCAACGTTTTTGTCTCGCGGTTCCTGGTCAATAGGGCTTGTGCTAATTGTCCTCAGATGGTCAGATGATCTCAGAGTTTATATTAGGCTTTGATGAGGATCACACATGTACGTGCGCGTGTTGCTATGAGTCACGTCTCTGTCTGCGCACTGCCGTCGTCTCCTCAGATGGGATCGGACAGCATGATCGGGGCACTGTGTCACATCGCCGATAAGACTTCAATAAAGAGGTCCACTATTGGAAGCTCGACCACCGTGAAGGAGAAAGTCAGAGTGACCAACTCCATCATCATGCACGGGGTCACCGTAGAAGAGGGGTGAGAACACGCGCGCCTACATTTTTATTTTTTTTTTTTTGGCTTTGAAGTGAGTTCCCAAGCACACATTGAGAAAGAATTCTGCTCTCAAGGCATGTTTATGGTTTAGGTCTTAATTGTAACCTTAAAGGGTTGCGTCGGATTCAGTTGGGGCACGCTTACAGTACTTTGCTGAATAATGTTTTCTTTTCATTTTTTTTCCTGCTTGCCAAGATAATGTTAACACCCAGAAGTTCTAATTATATGGTTATTTTCCATGTGTGGCTTCTTAATGCCCCTTTATCAACCACTCCCACTGTTTATCGTGTATAGGATTATTATGAGTATAAATGCATACCAGCGTTAAGATTAAGACTGGTGAAGATCGGCTCGAGTTATCGATTTTATTCTTGGAACACAACATAACCTCTTTTTCCATTTAGCATTCTGACCTATTTTTCGTATCTCTTTGATGTATTTTCTTTGAATAACACAACTTTTTTGGGGGCGGGGGGCATTCTCGTAACATTATGACTTCACTCTCGTAATAATAGCACATTATGACATTCTTCCTCACAATATTAGTACTTGTATTATGTTGCAAGTCTTTTATTCTGATGTAGCGTTTTTCTTCATCCTCTTCACCTGTCAATCTTTTTTTCCTCACAATATTGCAGCTGAAAATGCGGATGAAGATTCAATATACGAAAATAGGGGGGGGGGGGCCAGACATATTAGGATTTATTTTATTTTTTTCAAGCAGTACGCCTATTTTCTCCTCATAATTTTCAGGCAAAATTCTCATAACTTTTTTTTTTCTTCAAAATTTAACTTTTTTCAAATACGTGCCACTAGTGACTGCTGATGTGCACGGTGTGCGTGCGTGCGTGCGTGCGTGCATGAGTGCGTGTATTGTCAGATGCTGTGTAAAAGGGAGGTGTCACAGGTTTTGTTTTCCATGCTCCACGGGGTCGAACGAGACTCACTGGGCCCACAATGTGGCTATTGGTGTGCGACCAGCCAGAGGCCAGCTCCAAACAAACGGCGAGCTGCCGAAGTGAAGCACACAACATCCCAATATCTCATTTGACCGCTAATTTACTTGGCCACACCAGGATTCCCACTGTTTAAGGAATTCACAGAACACTATGAACCCTTGTTACTCCACACAGTAAAAATCCTGTGCCATTTTGGAAATGAGGGAGTCGAAGTCTGCCGAGCACATTTGAACATCACATTGGCTTGAGAGATATGACTTGTTGTTTTTCTTGTCGATGGTTCAGAGACATCCAAGTACAACATGCACGTGCTTCCATTCTGACATTGCAAGAAATTAGAAGTTTAGAAATTGGGTGAAATGTTGTTAACAGTATAATGTCATAAACAGTTTCTCGCAGCATATCTACTTTTTCCCCCCATAATATGAATTTTTAGTTTTCGTAACATTTCAACTTGTAATATTTCAACTTAATGACTTTTTCTTCAAAACAATGACTGGATTCCCATGATGAATTTCCAACGATGTTGCAATTTTTTTCTTGGTTAGACAATTCTCATTATAAAATGCAAAACAAGGAAAATTTACCAACATCACGTCGCTTCTTTTCATAGATTACCTTTTTTTTTTGTAACATTATGACAATTTCTGTCCCATTTACGGGACATTGCATGCTTGTAATATGAAAAACCTCATTGTCAGAACATTGCAACTTATTCCTGATAAGAGACTTGTATTGACACACCATTTATAACGTTACCTTCACAAAATGTGATTTTATTTCTTTTCAGTAATACTTGAAATACATTCAAATCTGGATGGATACCCTAATATTCCGCCGTTTTATCGTATGATTAAAATTTTATTCACGGAACATTTATGACCTTTTTTTAAATTAATATCCGTTTTTGTTGGTTAACTCATTTAATTAATTGTGAACACAAATAAATGGCAAAGAATCCTGGCTGTTCACCTTTATTCAAAAATTGGACGGGCTCTTTTTTGGCCTCCACCAAATTCCGGTTCAGTCGTTTTTGCATAATCTTCATCGCAAACAACCAAGCGCAACAAAACC
Organism: Hippocampus comes; assembly: GCF_001891065.2. Taxonomy (NCBI): domain Eukaryota; kingdom Metazoa; phylum Chordata; class Actinopteri; order Syngnathiformes; family Syngnathidae; genus Hippocampus; species Hippocampus comes. The sequence continues at coordinate 183,584 of NW_017805334.1, read as the reverse complement.
TCCTTTGCCGTGGTAATGAGTGAATCAAATCACGCTGGGATCATCTGTGATGCTGCACATATTTCACTGATGTCATCATGACGCCGAGTCACTCATTCGTGCAGCCGCAACAAGAAAGCGCTTGTACTGAAAGAAGCAGAAGCTACTGTAGAATTGACATGGAGATTAATCAGCTCTCCGCTCTACCGCAAAGAGATTCATCTTGGCCGAGTCCGGCTCTTTAATACACTTATTCAAAGGCTCCGCTTCTTTTCTCACTCGCTCCTTTTCTCTGCACCGAGGCCTCGACGCCATCTCCCTCCTGTCCCTCCGTCTCTGCGCAGCGCTTCTTAAAACCTCTCGAGGACCCCAGCCAGCCAGCGTGGGGACCCTCATCACGGCCACGTAGGCGCACGCACAAAGGCATGAAAGAGCGAGCGAGGAGCTGCGAAAGAAAGTGGGCAAAGCGGGCTCGACTCCGGGGAGAAAATTGCAATTCTTTCCTTTCTTTCGTTTGGGGTGGGGGGGGGGGACATAAGAAGGAAGGAGAAAGAGGGAAAGAAAGAAAGAGCCAGTATGAGCGGATTAGCAGACCCTGGCCATGTCGGCGAAACCCCTCGCATTTCTGGTTTCTTTGTTTGGAGCTGACCAGAGCTTGTTGACAAAGCGCTGCGTGTTTGGGAAGGGGGGATAGTAGGGGTCAACATTATGGGGGGGTGGAACAGGAGGTGGGGATTGATGTGTGTGTGTGTGTGTGTGTGTGTGTGTGTGTGTGTGTGTGTGTGTGTGTGTGTGTGTGTGTGTGTGCGTGTGTGTGCGTGTGTGTGAGAGAGAGGATGGGGTGGTCATGGCAAGGAGGAGCCCTGGTGTTAGTAATTAGTGGTGTTTCTGCTTTGAAACTTCTTTGGTGGTCTCTTGCTCTCCCCTCTCTCGCTAATGTTACAAAACTGGGATTCTTGTAATCTCCCATCACCAGCTACCACCACCGCCACCACCACCTCCGTGGCAGTCGCTTAAACACACACGCGCGCACACCGTCTTCTACTCTTTCCTGGCGTAACCACCTGAATAAAACGGGCCAATACAAACCTGTCTGTTTGGGAGCCACAGAGGGCCAAGTGTGTGTGCGTCACTCGCCCGGGCAAGACCAACATGTGTTCACCACTGTTCTCCCCAAGCTACTGAAGCACGCACGCACACATTCTCCATCCCACACATTTCACACACACACATAGACAGCCTCCATGTTCAGCCAACACAAGACCGTCTGTGTGTCCGCTCCCAAAAATTTTATGGCTACGGTTTGGTTGAAGGGGAGCACGCACGGTCATCTTGGCAGCGCCGGCTCAGGTGGGAGCTGACAGCCCCCCCACGATGTCCTCAAGCACGCTCTCGCATGTGCCCGTAGTTGCTGCGCTTGAATAGAAATGCGGATGGCACGTGACCGGGGTCCGGTGGGGATGCTCGATCTTGAACGTTTCAGAGCAGGTGAACGGCGCAAACAGGCTTGACGTTCCGCTCACCTCCGGCGTGGCGCTACATCAGTGGCGGCGCCGGGTGGAAAGCTGTGGTCGCGCTGGGCCGCTCCCAATATGAATGCTTGTGACTGTGTGTACGTGGGCGAGTGTACACAAGTTTTTTTGGGGTGGAATTAATGAGATCAGATCTTCCAAAGGCACTTGAAAAGAGTACATGGAGAAAATTGTGTTTTTGACATAACAGTAAAACTCATGAATTTTGAGTACAAGGCTAAATTTCTTTTGTCGGATATGGGTTAAATGGACTGAATAAGTGTTTTCTGAATGTTCTGAACTCCTGTTTCCATCCCAGCACTATATCGAGTAGAATAATGCTGCCTGGACGGATACAAAAAGCTGTACATAAAATTTAAAAAATTAAAAAATAATCTGACCTATAAAAACAAAGACCATTAAAACAATCACATAAAAACAGTAAACACAAAAGACTAAAACAATGCGGAATTGAAAACCAACAATGGCAATCCTTAATCTTTGGGGAAAAAACCTGATCGTGTTTTTCATGCTGTTTTATAGGTGCAACATCCAGGGCAGTGTGATCTGCAGCAATGCCGTCATTGGCCGAGGCTCGGATCTCAAATATTGTCTGGTGGGATGCGGACAGCGGATCGAAGACGCGGGTGAGCACCCAGTGGACGCAGTGAAAACACAAAATACACAACATCAACAACCACTTTACATCAAAAAGATGAATTGCCTCCATATTTCATATTTTAACAGTAAATGATTTGGACAGAAATGGTGAATGTTGCCGTCCATCATATGAAATTGAAAGTAAATGGGGCAAAAATAGCATAAAATGTGACTGAAGAAATTTCAAATCCTGTTTCCTCTCTTAAGGAAAAGGTATACGTGGGTTGTCTGGAAAGTCAGACAATGAAAGACTTTTTTTTTTTTTTTCGTGTATGATCAAGCGATTGGATTTTTTTTTCTTTTCCTTAATCCTCTTGTAGCCAAAGCTATATGGGAGTAGGTGTGCGTGCGTGAGTGTCAGCGAATTTGTGTTTGTGTGTGTGTATGTGTGCGCGCGCGTATGTGTGTCACATTGATGGAGAGGTTAGAGAGCAAGGCCAGAACAGGACCACCCGGAATTCAACAGCAGCGCCCTCCAGCCACGTCCAGCGCACACATGCGCGTTTAGAGAAAGAGACGCACGCTCGGGCCACCAGACCGCCGCGCCACCTAATTGCGAGAACAATGGAGCGCTTCAAGAAACACCGCTTGGACTCTGGCTTTAGTTTTAGTCTTCATCTAAATCGAATCTTTTTTTTCTTCTTGTTCAACCTTGAGGAAGCAACAACGCATTCGTTAATAGTTTTTCCATGCAGACTAATTTAACTGTATTTATAGAGTCCTTTAGAACAACCACCGCTGTCGACAAATTGCAGTACGTGGAGAAAAAAAATAATGAAAACCACAACAAAAATAAAACAAATTCATAACCAGAGCCAAAGAATAAAAATGAGTTTTAAGATGGCACATAAGTGCTCCCTCTTAACGAGTACCGGTCAAGAGGTGAGCAGCAGCATTTTGGACCAACTGGAGACGCTTAATGGAGGATTGGCTGACTCCAAAGTAAAATGCATGACAGTAAAATCTGCCGGGATGTGACGAAGGCATGAATTGGTGTTTCAAAGTGCTCGTGAGAAAGGAGAGGCTTGAGCCAGCTGCCTAAGATGACTTCATACATTTATCATCCAACCTTCACAAATTTGATCACTCTTATAGTAGAAATAATGACAGAAAAAAACATGCATTCAATATTAGTGAATAATATAAAGTGCAACAACCTTGTATCCAGCGAGAATGTTGTTTGTACTCCACCACAAACATCTTGATACCCCCCCCCCCAAAAATGATCATCTACTTCTAGTTATCATATCAACTATATAATAGTCAAGGTTCCTCATATGTATGGCAAATACGGTCAAATTTTGCTTTTATCCACTAAAACGAGAATGTGTGGTATTAAATAAAGCTGAAGGTTTCACACTATCATTTATGCTTATAGGTATCAAATATGAGAACTTGCTCATTTTGTTTTCGAGATCATTGTGCTCAAAAAAATAGCTTCCCCCTCGGAGTATCTGCAGAGTGTAGCGAATCAGCGTGTGTGTTTTGGCAGAGTTGCAACTACTGGCAAGGCACACAGCTGCGAACATAATGTCATCCAATGCTAGAAAGCTACTTGCATAATTGTGTAGTGCGCGAGCCACGCAACCAAAGTTCTGTCAAAGACCAAGCTTCATCTTTTGTCACTTTAATGGCCGTAACAGCGGTTTGAATTTTAAACTGGGCACTTCCACCAAATATTTTTGCTTTTGTGAAAATTGGCTTTCCCGCATTTTCAACAAAGAAATCCGATTTTAAAGAACCTCAAGATAGAAGTCAAAACAACTCAGCTTGCTTTGTTGTGCTCACTAACCATAAATGTCAATACTGTACATTCTCGTTCAAACTTGTTTCAACTCAAATTACAGTTTTAGCCCCCCCCCCAAACTACACGTCGTGCTTTTTACCGTGTGGTCTGTACTTGGGAACAAATGTACAGTATGTAACGTAGCATGTTGTTGTGTCGAAAGTCCAGAAAGGATATCACATTAAGACGAACCGAACCGATACAAGATTAAAAAGGAAGGACAAATTGATAGCGAGCTTCAAAAGGAAGCTCAAAACCCAAGAAGGAAAGAGTCGCCAGATGGTCGGGAGTGTGGAATGAAAGAAGGACAGTAGGCAGAGAAGAAGAATGGAGAGCAGATAATTGATCCTCCAGAGTAACACGGTAGCAGAAGATTAACATTAGTTCACAAAGTAGAAAAAGCAACACGTGAACGTCGCGACAGGAGCAGTGTGGGCGGACGAGTGGGAGGCTGCTCAAGACATTTCACTATCAGTACTTCAAAAGCTGTGAGGAGCCATGGACCACACAGACTGTCCACCACACACAGACACACACACACACACACACACACACACACACACACACACACACACACACATACACACACACACAGACACACACACAGACGTTGCTGTCAGGTGTTGATATTCGTGCATACACACTGCACCTCTGCGCTGCGTGTTTTGAAAACACACAAACGGCGGGTGTGTTTTGTATAATTCTACGTTGCCAGTAATGTCCATCAGTAAGCCGTCAAGACAGACTGACTGCGTCTTGTGTGTCAGTAAGGGCTCATCCGCACGCACTGCGGCGTGTCAGAACTGTCGGCGCAACAGTAAGCCACAAAACAACAGTGATTCAATTCGGATTAAGGTCTGAGCATACACAAGGTCCAACACACATTTTACCAACCTCCTCCTCTTTCTTCAACTCTTCGCACACCCGGAATCCCCCTCAGATCATTTGAAAAACGTCGCTTTCCGAATCGATTTCTGATTGGCTTTATACGCTTTCCACGGCGAGCTCCGCTATTTTTGTCTCGATGTGCCGTCACACTTTTGCGTTTGTCACTCGTCAGGATCTCCATCCAGCCATCCATTTTCTGATCCGCTTTTATCCTCACAAGGGTCGCGGGGAGTGCTGGGAGCCTATCTCGGCTGTCTTCGGGCAGTAGGCGGGGGACACCCTGTACTGATCGCCTAGCCAATCGCAGGGCACACACAGACAAACAACCATCCACGCTCACACTCACACTGAGGGACAATTTGGAGTGTTCAATCAGCCTGCCACGCATGTTTTTGGAATGTGGGAGGAAACCGGAGTACCCGGAGAAAACCCACGCAGGCCCGGGGAGAACATGCAAACTCCAAACAGGAAGGCGACGCGCTAACCACTCGAACACCGGGCCACCTGTCAGGATCTCACTTTGGGAAATTATTACTTTGTCAAAATTGACGAAATAGAAATTATTTTTTCATGATTCATTTAATGCATTTTGTTTCATTACTTGTGACATCAAAATATTTGGTTTGGGATTTTCTTAAAATTACTTCACAGTTGACCTTTAACCAAATATTAAAGCACAAGTCAACAATTCTGCCCCTAATCCAGATATTTCTTGTTGTCGAGGTTTAAGGACCAAAAAAAGTTAGTTGTTTTATTTATCTGACTTTTATCCTTTCAAATATTGGAATCGGGCTCGTCATTACTGTTCATACCGTATTATTTGTTTGGAATGTGTACCTTTAAGGGGTGTGGCCATCCGGCGGTCCATTTTGAAACTCACAAAACGAAAAATCAACCAAACGGCATCTCGCAACTCGACAAACTCTGAAGTCGGTTCACTCATATGTCAAGATCGCTCTGTTTATGCGTTACGGACGAGCAGCTGCAATAAATCGAGCAGCCTCTGTCCCGCTGCCCCACGCGGTGTTTGTCTTCCCATCCACACAGCCGAGGAAAAAACCCGTTTGCGAAGAGATTCCTTCACACTAGAAGCCGCTTGGCGTGAATGGAACATTATTCTCGCTCGCCGTTTGCTTTGGATCGGCCCAGATGTTGGGGCTTGGACGGCTCGGACGGAGGCGTGTAAAGCGGCTGCAGGCAGACGTACTTTCAGGCATCATCTGTTTCCTTTGTGGGGTTCAGGTAGCAGGCAGCATGAGCTCAGACTTGCCACGCCGCGTCTTGTTTCTGGGACTCTTCTCAGATGCGTTCGCAAGCATCGGAAACGACGAATTAGGCTCTGTTTGGCATGGTCAGCATCATCTGAAACGTGTAAAGCCTCAAACCTCTCCTGTTGTGTTTGCGTTGGCTTCAGCGTTCCCTGTTCTGTCCTTGATGCATGTGGCGTTTGTACAAATCTCTCCGCCTGCGCTGCATCGATCATAATCGAGTTCTTGATTGAGGTGAAATGTAATCAAAAAGTTGCGTGCAACCAGACAGTTCAAATATGTACATGATAGCTGGTCTAGGGGCCGACTGCCTTTTTCGACCAACTGACGCCCACCAAGATTGTTTTATTCAACCAAGACTAACGAAATAAACAAAAATTGTAAAAAAATAATAATAATAATAATAATAATCTTTTTTTTAAAAAAAACGCTTCCCCCCCCAAACAAAAAGTCAGACTACATTTTACACTTCCAAAACTAACTAAAATTAATTGTCCTTCATTTTCGTCTTTGGCAATTAACCCTTTCGGGGACAGCAGTTACAACAGTGGACAGCTTATCGTGTTTTCAAGTTAGAAGGTGGATGAAAGGGTGAATATTTGTACATGTGTATTTCGGTAAAGCACAGCCAGAAGACAGAAGAAGGAATAAACATTTCGTCTGGGAGTTGTGGTCCTTTAACTGCGTGTCGCCTACAAGCGACATCATCTCATAGCATAGCAGCCAATTTCAAAAAAAAAAAAAAAAAAAAAAAAAGCACCACCAAATGACGTTGCACCAACTTGACAAGCCGGTCTTTGAAGCGAGTTGACATTTGTTGCGGCTTGCCAGCTTTTCTCACTTAACTCAGCCCCGAAACGTGACACTGGGTCACAAGGGCTCCCCTTTTGCGGTTAGAAGCCACAAATCCACTTTCGAAGTTGGCAACTTGGCAATCAAGGGATGGAAAGCAAGAGCATCCGAGCTTTATTTAAGACGCTGGGGTTCCGACGCGTCGAACTCAAGAAGCTGGATCATCCGTTGCACTTCTTGTCCTTCAGAGTCTGTTATACGTTCCCCGTATTGAATTTGTTCACGGTTGTTTTAAAAATCTTTTTCATGTTTGTTGTCATTGAGTTTTTACAACACAATATTTAGCGTACGATTAATTCTCTGCGGGCAAAGGGTTTAAGTCATCGTAAAAGAAGCCCGCCTTGAGAATAGCCACGGTTTGACAATCCTCGTTTTGTGCTTTTGTGTCTTTAGCTGAGAGGACCAATGAGGTCATCGTCGGCACAGACCAGCTGATGGAGATCTAAGTGACCTCACCTGACCGTCACAACCTGGAAACCGGTGACACACTTTACACAACCTTTGTAAATTTGTGTTTCAATAAAACCTCAAATCCACTCACGTCTTGTCACTTGGACACGGTGCTTTTGTTATTCCTGCTCATTTCTAATTGCCCTACTCCAGGATTGTGTTCCTCCCTCTCTCTGTTGTTCCCAGCGTGCGTGCTCGGCGTTGCACACGATCCAGCTGTGAAAACCAGCCATGTCGAGCAAAAGCGGTGGGAGTGGTCGGCACAATGGAGTGCGGGATTCCGTTTATTTGTACACAAAAATGGTGCCTGTGTCAGTTCTGGACCACCCGGCTTGATCCTGTATCAGTTAACACCCAACGCCCCGCCCTCACACGCACTCCTCGGAAGAGGAAGCGTACTCGTAGCCAATGCCTTTCTTCTTTTTCTTTTTACTCCCCCACTACCCTCCACCCCCCACCCCCCATCCTCTTTTCTCCTCTTTTGCTGTCACAAGATTTATTGCATCCCTTCGGCAAAGCATTTCTGAAATTACAGGTTGGAAGTTCTTTAGTCACGAAGGGAGACCACGCGAAGAGAGTTGTCTAGATGCAAAGCTTTTTTTGTTTTGCGGGTGATTTACGACGGCCTCGCTTTTCTTTTGTGTCTGAGTATAAAAAAAAATAATAATAATCTGGATGATTTTTGATGTGTCAGTAGTGGTCGGAGGAAAGCCTCACTGATGAGAGAGCATAAAATGCTTACATGAAGTCTAGTTTGAAAGCCCCCCCCCCCCTTATGTCGCAGTTAAGTCACATCGGCATCCCGTCATGTGGTTCGGCAAAACCCCGCTGACCGCAAGATGCTTTTCAGAAGTCTCGACTACAAACGTGATGTCACAAACACAATTACAGTCTTGAGCAATGACTCACTCTCAAAAGTCAGGAATCCCCTTCGCTAATACAAGCGTATTAGCGTACATTAACGTATTTTCCCTCCCCATTATCGGATTCCTCTGAAGGACAATGCTCGAAAAAAAAAAAAAAAGCAGTTTTGCGTCTCAGTTTGCGGGTCAAAATTCACATTTTGCTCCTCGAATATTGAAAGTGCGAATAGGCGTCTACGTTGCACAACGTAGACGCCTATTCACGTTACGGAAAGCCCCGATAGCTAACTCGTTGCACCGATAACACATTGTGAGTGGTCAGATATATATTTTTTTTAAATCAGCAGGTTGGCCGCCGCTACCGAAGGCGGAGTTTGAGACCCCCCTACTTTAAAAGAATTATTTTTAAAACACAAAGCTACCTGTATTCTCGTAACTCCCATCACATCATTTTGGGAGCCATTGTCTCCATTTGAAGGCACACCCGAACGTGTGAATGTCCGACCAAGTACAAACCCCGTTTGCGGCTCTCACGCGGCGCAGCCTTGAACGTTTTTTCAACCATCTCACACTCTGACCTCTCTGGCGCGGCTCATGATGAGACGTGGCAGCTGCCGGTGTTTGCATAACGCGTTTGTATATTGATACAAAGACCTCGGCGTCCCCTGAAGACAACGCCACCGCGGCTCAGCCCGCCTACCAGATCATTGGTGTGTGTGTGTGTGTGTGTGTGTGTGTGTGTGTGTGTGTGTGTGTGTGCGTGTGCGTGTGTGTTCGCACTTTCATGCCTACACTTACCTGTGTGTGGCCGTTGTTAATCTGCCGTCTCACAAACACATCGCACCACTGATTTTGTGTGTGAGCATGTGTGTGTGTCCAAACAACTTAGAGTAAATACAAAAAATGGATTACACAAATAATTAAGCGTTGAGCAGCTGATGAGTAACTTCTGTAGCATTACTTTAAAAAAAAATCGGAGCATTGAATGTTACATAGAATCAATGTATTCCATAAAATGACGACAATGTGAGTTGTTCTGTTCGTCTTGGTCATTGGATCTCTGGTGCGAGGCTTTTAACCTGTTTGACAGAAGAGCGGGAAATTTGATTTGGCCATTGAGTTCACGTTGCAAATAGTCTCCGCTCATTACGTGTTTTCGCATTGATGTTAGTTGTTGTTTTTCTCGTCGAGCGATTGTCGTCGTGTTTGTGTTTTGCATCGTGACCATCTTGTTCATTTACGAAATAAGGTCAGCTCATTGGGATGCAAATATCCATCAATAACTAACAACAAAAATTAGGGGGGGGGGTGAAACTTCATCTTAAATTTTATGCAAACCAACGATAACCCTCGCAAAAAAAAAAAAAAAATCCTTTGTTTTCATTTTTGTCACTTATCTGTACTATCACACATGAGCTTTCGGGGTTCTTATTTCAGTATCGTAGACGTGTCATCTGGTCTCAACGTCGCGCTTTGAAGGGAGGAAATTTCAACCAGGAATGTTCACATCGGATTGTTTTCAGCATGGCGCGGTCGCCTCAGTGTTCCAAATGGGTGTTGACAGTTGATTGTCCAATTGTGATGTTGACACCCTCTGATGTCTCGCATGTCCTTCCAAAATAAAATACAGCTGTTGTTACTCGGTTGGTTACTCCAGCCGCGCTAACCCTTCGCACTCGTCACAACACGCAGTATGTGTGGTCGTGAAGGATGGCCTCACTGCGGCCAAGTTGTCGACATATCAGCCTTCGCCTTTTTTTTTTTTGTTTTCTTTTCAAACTCATGAAAATGATGTCTGGAAATGAACGTGTCGAGTTGCAATGAATCACCCCGAATAAGAAAAATAGTGTGATTGGTGGAAGAGGGAGCGAGTGACCTTCCTCGCGTCAAATTCATGAGGCAAGACGTGAACTGTGAACGCTCAGAGCGCATATCTACGTCTTAGATGTTTTACTTGGATGCTTTTCATTTAAAACAAAATATAATAAAAAATAGCACCATAACACAGGTTATGAGTTTACCTGTTTTTAACATTTTACCCGTGCGTTTTTTCTGTGCGTTAAAAAAGTGACGAGACCACGTTTGTTTCTAAATACAGTACATTAGATATGTTTGAATATAATGCTCAATACATTGTATGTTAGGCCATTGCTGAAAGGACAAAAACTGACAACAGAGTCGTACTCAATTGTGGCGCTGTAGTGTTAAATATCTTTTTCGCCATGACAGTTTTTCAGATTTTTGGGGGGTCGTGACTAAAATAAGGCCAGTGAGTCTCTCCTCTCCCACTATATAGAACTTGAGCGCTTTCATTCACTGGCACAATTGTGAGCCCGAGCCTGTTAGCTTACAAGCTAGCTGGAGGCTAGCGCTTTGTGGCCTTACATGTGAAATCCAAACTCGGTGGGATATAATCCAGCCACCCGCAACTTTAAGCAGATAAATTTTTGCTGCTCAAACATGTATTCATAAGAAAAGATGTTTGACAAACTAATATAAAATTAGCAAGGCCGTAGTGGTGATATTTGATTGACAGTTGCGCGGGCAGCAATTTCAGCACTTTCAGCAGACACACCTGCAATTTTTAAAAAAATCTTTCAAATTGGGGAGCGTTGGAAATAATGCATAGACGGATTACCAAAGATTTTTTTTTCTCACACGTAAAGCTTGGGCAGGCAACTCAACTTTTTGCATACAAATAAAAGTTGTATATTATGTCCCCCCTTTTTTTCCTGTTCTTGCAGAAATGGAGCTTAAAGAATCAATTCCACGAATAATACAGGGCAGGACGTAAGGTGGAGATAAATGTGGACACAGAGAAGAAGGTAGGGTGGAGTTGTAGATCTGAGTAGTGAGGGTGGGGATGTGGGGGGACCAAAGGGGATGGGCTGGTGTTGCGGTGGTAGTGTCGGTGGGGGGTTGGTCGAGAAGCTGGGTGGCTTCATGGCTTGAGGGCTGATCGTGGGTGAGCAAGGAGACACAGAGCGAGGGAGCGGCCCACCCAAGTGGTAGTCAGTCAGAAACCTGTGTGTGTGTGTGTCTGTGTGTGTGTGTGTGTGTATTTGCTGCTGACCCCGACATATTAGCACAACACTTCCTCAATTTGTCTTCTGTGTTCTCTGGGCACAAATGATTTTCCCCTCCC